>NC_137522.1:6557500-6577500 GCF_041902795.1 Electrophorus electricus
TGCAGACTCAAAACCAACATTCACACAGCATCTAGAATGCAGACTCAAAACCAACATTCACACAGCATCTAGAATCCAGACTCAAAACCAATATTCACACAGCATCTAGAATCCAGACTCAAAACCAACATCCATACAGCATTTAGAATCCAGACTCAAAACCAACATTCACACAGCATCTAGAATCCAGACTCAAAACCAACATTTACACAGCATCTAGAATCCAGACTCAAAACCAATATTCACACAGCATTTAGAATCCAGACTCAAAACCAACATTCACACAGCATCTAGAATCCAGACTCAAAACCAACATTTACACAGCATCTAGAATCCAGACTCAAAACCAACATCCATACAGCATTTAGAATCCAGACTCAAAACCAACATTCACACAGCATCTAGAATCCAGACTCAAAACCAACATTCACACAGCATCTAGAATCCAGACTCAAAACCAACATTCACACAGCATCTAGAATCCAAACTCAAAACCAACATCCATACAGCACCGAGAATCCAGGGAGAAGGACTTTTAGGAATAATGTTGTGGAGATTTCTTTTGGGTTTTTTGTGTGATCATTTAGGCTTTTAGGCCAATTTAGCTTTACTGCAGTGTCCATGAAAACACAGTCAAACTGAATTATGTCTAAAGAGGTCATTGAAACTTTGTGTTCAGTATGACTGTGTCACTTGAGGCCCTCTGGAATTAGTGAAAAATATGTGCTTCTTACTAGCCATAGTGCCAATATCAACATCATGGTAGAGGATATAACATGACCATAAGATCATAAGATTACAGATAAAAGGATGACAAGGTGTGATGTACATAACAGATGAAGTACAGATGCATATGTATGGGTGCTTGACTTATGCGCTAAGATGATGTGACCCCGCCCCCCAAGCTGAGAGGGCCAGCCATCGCCTGGCAACCTGAACATCTGTAAGGTATCATTGGCTGTCGTCCATGTCTCCGGGGGCTAAGAGGCATCATCCTGCAATGTGTCGGAGCTCTTGGTCGGATTCGAAAATGACTCTCCACACTTAATTACAGAGGATGAAGGGAACGCCTCATTTCTCTTTGTTATAGGCTAAGCTTTCAGTAATCCCAAACAAAGACTCTGGCTCTGCAAGCTATAGGATTTGCTGGTGGGATTATAGTCTCACAGATAATGATGTGCAGTCAGCAGAAGCAAAGCTTTATTTGAATTCAAATTGGCCAGTAAACAAAACCCATCGGTATGTGTGATGGTGAGAATGTCTGTCTAGTGACAGGCCATTGCCACGTTCCTGTGTTTTTAACTGAATCTGTTATGGCTGTTCTAGTGAGCAGGTATCCTGTTATCTAATGGTGCAGTGATCTGTTCATTATGGCTTTAGCTAAAAGGCTGCTGTTACGCACTGTGTCTCTCTGAACATTTGCGATGGTGGTACACTAAACTGCTTTCAATCAGGACTTGTGTTTCTAGTGTGTGGAGTTCAGCTCTTTATCGGTAGACTGTGGTTTGAGGATTGTAGAGGGGCTGTGGTTTGAGGAGTGGGGACTGTGTGTGGTGATTGTGGGGGGAACATTGTGGTGTGGGGACTGTGTGGTAAATACTGTGGTGTGGTTACTGTTGTGTGGGGAGCGTACGGTCAAGGGTGTGGGGAGAGACTGTATTGTGGGTACTGTGGGGTGGGGAGTGTGGTGTCAGTGAGGTGGGGTGAAACTGTAGTGTGAGGACTTTGGGGTGGGGGTTGTGGTCTGAGGAAAGTGAGGTGATTACTGAAGCCATATGCATTCCATAGTTGAGGTATATGAAATTATTTCTTACCACACTTTTGAGAGGGGTGATAATGGTTCTGATGATTACATTTGTGCCTTTGCGGCAATGAACTTCAAAAGTGTGTTGAATATTGTGTGTGCATGTGCCCACGTGTGTGTGTGTGTGTGTGTGTGTCTATATATATATATATATATATATATATATATATATATATATATATATATATATATATATATACATTTTTTATTTATATAAATAATACCTTGTATTTATTTATAGAATATTTTCAAGAACCCAAATAGACAGTACAAAAGAAAGGACACTGATAGATATATAAAGCATATATAGTATACAGAATGATGAAAGAGGAGTTCAGGTTTGAGAAATATTTTAGGTAATGGACACAATGTATTTATTTGAATAGAGGGAGAGTTGCAGACTGTTGAACCAGAGGGTGAAGAGAGTGTTCTCTGTTGTATTTGTGTGTGTGTGTGTGTGTGTGTGTGTGTGTGTGTGTGTGTGTGTGTGTGTGTGTGTGTGTGTACCTGTTTCTGTGTTTTAATCAGCAGTAGCAGAACAGGTAAACCCAACATTCGTGTGTGTCGCCTCAGCAGGGAACTGTGCTCAGTATTTTCAGATGCCTTTTAATTAAATGCAGGTGGAGCGAGACAAGACGTGCAAATATAAGACATATGTTCTTTGTTCCTTATTTACTCTGGATCCTGATTTCTAATAATGTCTTTTGTGTTGTGATGTAGGTTAGACAGTGCATTTTCCTCATCCTTGTTCCATGTTCGTGATGATAAAAGGAAGGTCAGTTCATTAAATGTTTCAAAAGGAGAAAAGCCTTGAAAGGGGCACATGAGACAAACTTAAAAAAGGCTAATAACTGCAGACGCAACTCTATTATTTTCTACTAATATTGAACATTTTGTGCAAACATTGAAAATGCTTGTGTCTTCATGTGTCTTCATTTGCTTCTTTAATTCGAGGCCCTGCTTTATATGAAAGTGTATTTTAAAACTACAAGGATTTCATAACAATACCAATACTCATATATCTTCTGACATATGTATTAGTTGAGAGGGCCCTGTTGTTGCTGTTTGCTGTCTTGGATGGACTCAAAAAAAAACCAAAAAAAACCCATAAAGACATGCAAGGTTACATGGACAGCATTATTGGCAGATTAAATTATAACAATAATAATCCCCCCCCCCCCCCCCGGTGCTCATTATAGCCTTTATCAGGGCAGATCTTCCCCACAGAACCTTCAGTGCAAAGACGCTGCATGTTGCTCTTCTCAACCACGTCCTTGTTCTGTTAGAACTTCTTTCCCAGATGTTTTGTCTGGACCGACACTTATCGTAATGATTATTTAACCAAATAATGGACTTGAGGGATAAGATAGTTAAGCAGAACCCGATACGTCGTGGCGCATGCGCAAGGTGTTTGCTGTAACCGCTGTGCAGTGCTCCAGCATCGCTTGACTGTCCACGTGCTGATACAGATAAACTCTTCAGCACTACTTTTGCATCCGATGCCCTCACACAGCCGCCAGTATTCTGGTGGAGTTAGAAAGGCTGACACAATGGAAAGTTGTTGTTGTTTTTTCTCTAACTAGTAAAGGATGGATTGTGTGTGTTGTTGATGAGGACAATCTTATTGGAACAGAGACAGTGACTGTGACATCCCCCACGCCAATTTCCCTATTCACCCCTTTAAGAAGTTCACATTCAGGAGCATGTTGACAGTGAGTGACAGTTCTCCAGCCATGTCGTGTGTGCCTTGATTACCGATTCAACTGGGCCCATAAGGGAAAAGCATAGGGCCCAACATGCCACCCCTTCCACTATAGGAGACTTGTCTAAGCATAGCACGCACCAACCAGCACTTACACAATAGCTATGAGACACGCTCATGCATATGGAAATGAAACGCCCAGTCATTCATATAGCAGCAACCCAAACCAGTTCCATCTGAAGGCTTTTAGTATTCTGTACCTTAGATCGCACTATAAAATGAACTTCCGGTTTGTTGTTGACATGGCACTTTTATTAAAACAAACACACATAAATAGAGGTTAATTAAAAATCACTGAAAATGGCAGTGGTGTATTTGTTATGTGACTTTGATTTTAGGTTGGAGATTAAATTAATAATGAGATCTGGAGCAAAGAATATTACTAATAGTAAATCTGTTAATCCTTTTGACATTACTTCTTAAAGACAGGATACTTTTCTTTGACCACGTTCAAGGAATAGTGATGCATTCTGAAAATGTGTTCTGAGGAGAAGAAAAACGAAACATTTTCATTTAGCTTTCCTTTCATTTCGTTTTTGTTTTTTTGCCACTGCTTCTCAATAATCCTATCACCTTTTGCTAATTTTTGTTGTTGTTATTATATGTCCCCTAACGTAATCTGTTGAATCGACTCTTTTTATAGGTGCACCTTTGCAAACTAATTAGCAAGAGTAGCATTTTGACTGAAGTCATTATTTCTTCTCTTTTGTAATAGCACCTTAGAGATTAACAGGGAGCTGTGTTCTGTGAGAAGACAAAGCCCTCACAGGGACTGGGATGGATTACTGTCAGTATGGAGCTATACGTATGTGGAGGAAACCCCTAATTCCTGGAGATAGGTAGACAAACACGAAGCCGCTTACTAACAACTTTCCCTGCTGGGACATTTTGTCTTGCCACACTCCGTTTTCCCTGCAGCTCCCAGTCGAACCAGATAAAGGCTGCCAGACTCAGTTACACCTGGGCCCAGATCACTCTGGACTAGTTCAGTGTAGAGCATCCTCATCGCTCTGCTTTTTGGTAGCAGAAGCGCTGATAGTGATTTATTGATCAACATGATTTAATTAAGAAAGCCATCTGCTGCAAATTCTGGAACATGTTTAGTTACACATGTGGATTCGTAATGGTCTAATTTCCCATGCAAAATAGCTGAGAAGGTAGAAGAACTTCTTTTGTAAGCTCTTCAGTCAAACCTATGACAACTAGAATTGTTGTTTTTAAATGAAAAAAAAAAAAGGATTTTGTAGAATCTTGGCCAGGAATTGTGGCCAACAATCTAGAACCCAACACTGGTTCTGACAGACCACACAGTCCACTACCATACCTAGTATCATACCTGTCCTGATCTCAGAGGAAGCATCCAGTAGTCTACACTGATAAATGTTGCATGCGGACAGGGGTTTTTATGTTTGTTTGTTTTTTTGTTTTTGTTTTTGTTTTTGTTTTTTGATGGCTGGGAGGCCATGCTGGTGCCTGAGCTGACGTTGAATATATTTATCGCGTTGTAGAAAAACGAAGCACAGTTATGTCTCATTTGCATTTCCCGTACTGAAATGTCATCTATAGATTCAATCTTAAAATGTCCTTAACAGCAAGGACAACCATATCTATGGATATCTGTGACAACAATAACAACAACAATAATAATAATAATAATGCGTTACTTTTACCGAATATGTTCTTTTATGGCGAAACTAACCGTAGCGTTATATGACATGGCAATGTATTCTCTGCAAAGGGAAAAAAATCTTTATCAAATACCCATTCTTTGCCTTTCAATAAAGCGAGCCCATTACCTCTGGGCCGCTTCTGTTGGCCTTTTACAAGAGCGAACAAAATGGTTATTCAGAAGAACGCTTTAGATATTTATTGTGGGTAGTACGCACAAAGAGCAGTGTTATTGTATTAAAAAGAACCATCTGTACCAGAAACAATGGCTTCAAATTATCTTTGAATACCCACTGAAAAAAAAATATAAAGCTTTTTCCTTCTCATTATGTTTGGTGGGGTGGGGGGTGGCAGACTTGGTATAACTGACTTTTGTTGTTCTTGATGCATTCTTCCTCTTTTTAAAATCGGCCCCTTTTTTCAGTTTGTGTGTAGCCATAAACGGCTTTTCTTGTTCCAGGGCCGGCGAGCGAAGAGAAGCGTTTAGCGAGGGGGTTTGGGCACAGGCGAGCGGAGACAGGGTTGCGCTTCTTCGGGAAACAAACGGACTGCGAGCGCCGGAGGTACAGAGAACCGGGAAAGAGCGCCTGTTCCGCGGCGCCTGGAAAGCACCCGAGGGCGGCGGATGCGATTTGCTTTTTTTTCTTCTTACGGATGGAGTATCTTTGCTCTGCCAATCAATCCCTTGACGAGACTACACCCAGAATGAAACGTAAGTACGCCGACAAGCGCACTTTGAGGGGACAGAAGTCGGAGGGGAAATGTGCTCGTTGGCATTGAAAGTCGGGTCTTGTAGACCGGCGGTTGCATTACAGGTTCAGTGGCTTCTAGGAATAGCGGATAAAGCGGATAAATTGTTGCGATATATATATATATATATATATATAAACTCATTGGCTATGAAAATAAGAATGTTTCTGCCTACTTATGTTTTATTTTCGTTATTGCATGAGTCTATTCTATTGAAGAGCAAATTAGTTTCTTACTGACTATAAAGTTGATATGACCAAAATTATTTTTTAGCAAATTAATACCAATACAATACCAATACCAATTAATTAATACCAATACAAGCTATTATAATATAAATATTAAAATGTATTTATGTATTTCTCGTTTGACTTTGTGTTAGTTTGCAATATAAAAAGTATTAACGCTCTTTATAAAGTGTAACTCCATTAATTTTTGTGTCGACTGAATTAGCTTGTTTAAATCCTGAAGATCACCACTTTTATGCGTCCGTTTTATGCGGACGAGTAAATTATACTTTTTGGTTTCGTTTGCCTGTTTTTTAATAAAACAGCTCAGTTTATGAAAAATAATATTTACTGTTCACGTTTCAAACAGTTCAATTTCTGCACAAGCTGTTTGTTCAGTCAGCACGGCCCCTAGTGGACAATTGCCGAAGCGTCTCTCTCTCTCTCTCTCTCTCTCTCTCTCTCTCTCTCTCTCTCTCTCTCTCTCTCTCTCTCTCTCTCTCTCTCTCTCTCTCTCTCTCTCTCACCTGCTGATTTCCAACTGTAGATTTTGCCAGAAAGTAATACCCACAGAGCTAACAGATATTGTCTTTAATATTGTGTTAAAACAATTAAATAATTATTTTTAAAACTGTTACATTTGTCCCTTTAAAAATAACGTTATTTAAAAATTCCATAAATGTATTTGTGAGCATTCATAGTTGAATTAGACATGTGAATATAAAAATCGTGAAACAGCTTTTTGTACGCGCTAAATATTTTAGTTTAATTATTCTCTATTGCAGCCACAAAAACAAAATAACTGGAAAACATTGCAATTATCGAATATTTTGCTTTAATTTATTGCGAGCTTTTTTGTAGAATCTTTTTATTTCTGGTTTGTATTGGTGGTAGATATTTACAAAGTAGTCATGTTTTGTACGCGCAACAATTCGTGACTTATGCTCCAAGTTTTCCTTGCGAAAATATGTTTTTGGTCTAAAACTATGTGCACGCAAATGCTCCACTGTCGGTCGTCAGGTAAAATGTCAATTAGCAAAATTCCGGCTACTGGGGACGGGGTCCGAGATGAGGCCGATTCCCCGCCGTTCGTCGCATTACCATAAGAAGATTAGGAATAGCGGGGAACGCTCTAAAATGCAGATACAGAAGAGCAGGAATTTAAACCCGAAGCATAATGGAATTTTTTTTACATATATAATTATAATATTTTTTTATCTTAACCAAAAGCGAAAATATATACCTTTATTTTGCACATCATACAGATGTTTGATCTAAGAAAATGAATGTGAAATATTAGTCGTGCTTTGTCCTGGTAAATTAAATGTCTTTTCATTTTAGTCACATCTAACGTCTCTCCCCTTAACTTATTTTCGTGTTAAGCATTAGCATGTTATTTTGTCATGTAACGCATGGTAACCCCGCATGGTTTCTACCTGCATTTACTATCTATCTTAGTCTCCATACACAAGTGCGTAGGCCAAATCCTAACATTTAGGCTATTCAGAGTGAAGTACTTCGACATAATGTTTGAAGCACGCCGTAAATGTTGTGAAGGACGGTAGCCTATGGAGCCTTTAGTCAAGCCTACCAGAAGAGGGCGCTGTTGAAACATAATGGCACCTCATCTTGCACATTGGCGAATTAAAAGTGATCTGATTGCACGTGTTTGTCCTGACAATAAGCCTGTTTGTAGCCTCTATCCGCTCTGCTTTTCTCTAAGACTTAGTGAGAAGACTCGAAGTTTGGCCTTCATCCAAATTAGGCTATTTATGCTATTTGTAACTACGAATGACATATCTTTGGAAGCCTAGGTCAGTTTTTATCAAACATTTTTAAAATAGTGTCCTAATATTAAGTAGGCTAATATTTGATTTAGTCATAATTATTGCAGGTGCCGTTAATCTCTTTTCGTGTTTTTATTTCCATGCTGTTCTGAAGAATGCGGTGCTGAGTGAACCTCTTTCCCCTTTTCACTTTACATGTGACTAAGTGAATTCCGACAACAAAGATCCTCACTACAGAATAGAAGTCAATATAGCCGTGCTTTTGTTTGGGGAGATGTAGTGACAACATCCAAAACAAAACTGCTTATTTGTGATGATTGACATCACAACTTGAATCGGTTCAAGCGCATCCAATTGCACAAAAGAAAATCCCTGACTACCTTTTCCCTGTGCGAATAATGAAGCAAAAATAAATTTGGATACTCGGAAAAAAGTATCAGTTAGTGTGATTCAAACAGGGCGACTCCGCTGGAAATAGTGGGCTGAAATAACCCAAACATCAATCATCGCCAACAAACATGAGTTAACATGTTAACAACAACAATAACAATAGCAACAACAACAACAACAACAACAACAATAATAATAATAATAATAATAATAATAATAATAATAATAATAATAATAATAATAATAATAATATTGCTTCTTATTTTTCGTGTTTTTGCTGCACAATTTTTTAAAGGTTATTTCGCCTGCTTATTCACACTGACTTGTCTTGAAAATTATTACCTTCATATTTAACATAAGGCCTGCTTAAAACGGTTCATATTCTGAAGCAACAGCATATGAAGACTTTTAATTTAAACAGATTATCTTGCAACATAAAGAGATTCCCTGGAGTAGCAAACATGATCACTCTAACATTAATACATTTAGTAAAACTTGTTTCTATAATTTCGTGGGTGAAGCATTTTTCAGTAGTTTACCATTTCTCTAAAAATCTTCCTCCTTGCTATGATAACTATACAGCCTCCATTGGTGGATAACTGCTGCCTCTGCCTTAGTGCTACACTGCTGACCGCGGGTAACCCCGCCCCTTTATGCTAAATAAAAGACACAATCCTGGCTGAGGGAACAGTCGCGCTGTGATTGGTCAGGTAAAAAACCATTTATATTCGCTGACAGTCATTACATGAATGGTTGTCTATTAACTTGTTCAAAAAGTATCAGGAGTTGTCAAGGCTCTGGCGTGGAGGGAAACGTAGTTTGTTGATTCTTTAAGACTACGAAAGAAGTTTGTGGGCACAACAGGACCTACTGCGCGAAGGCAAAAGAGAGCGTTTCAGCAAAGTTACCAAAACTGGTAAGGTAACTACAGCGAACCTCTGTCTTGGACTGTTTTTTTTTTTCTTGGCGAGGAAGAGTTCAGAATCATCGTTTTAAATGTATAACATGATTGAAACCGAACTTAAACCCCCGGCTCCCCAGCCAAACACTGGGGGCACGGGGAACACTAACACTTCAGGAAACAACCAGAAAAACAGCCCGGAACGAGTTAAGAGACCCATGAATGCCTTCATGGTGTGGTCGAGGGGACAGCGGAGGAAAATGGCGCAGGAAAACCCCAAAATGCACAATTCGGAAATAAGCAAAAGGCTCGGGGCTGAATGGAAACTTCTGTCCGAGTCCGAAAAGAGACCTTTCATTGACGAAGCGAAACGTCTCCGGGCTCTCCACATGAAGGAACATCCGGATTACAAATACAGACCCCGGCGGAAAACCAAGACGCTGATGAAGAAGGACAAGTACACTCTGCCCGGTGGTCTCCTTGGACCGGGAAGCAACGCTATGAGCGCAGGTGTGGGCGTCGGGGCTGGTTTGGGTGCCGGGGTTAATCAGAGGATGGACAGTTACGCACACATGAACGGCTGGACCAACGGAGGCTATGGGATGATGCAAGAGCAGCTTGGCTATCCGCAGCACCCTGGTTTGAACGCACACAACACGGCTCAGATGCAGCCGATGCACCGTTACGACATGAGCGCGCTTCAGTATAACTCCATGACAAGTTCCCAGACCTACATGAACGGATCCCCTACGTACAGCATGTCCTATTCCCAGCAGACCACTCCGGGAATGACGCTGGGCTCCATGGGTTCGGTGGTAAAGTCCGAGTCCAGTTCGAGTCCTCCCGTAGTCACATCGTCCTCTCACTCGAGGGCCGCCCCGTGTCAAACAGGGGACCTACGGGACATGATCAGCATGTACCTCCCGGGCGCAGAAGTTCCAGAACAAACAGGCCAAAGTAGACTTCATATGTCCCAGCATTACCAGAGTGCACCTGTGCCCGGAACCACGATTAACGGCACGCTCCCATTATCGCATATGTAAATGAACTTTTCTATTGCAGACACTGGACTTCTCTGGACTATTTTTGTACAGAACATTTTTTTTGGTGAGGGAAAAGTTGTATAGGACTCAAGGAAAGAACACAAACCCTTTTTGCTTTCTATTTAAAGAAACGCTCTAGAGGAACGGTAGGAACACCACCAAGTTTTTTTTGTTTGTTTGTTGCTTCTTTTTTTTTTAAAGGTGTATGAGATTTTGGAAATAGAAGGGGGGAGAATCAATCAAATGTTTTATTATTGCAATCACCTTTTGTACAGTATTTATCAAATAAACATAACAATCAGTTGTAATGTTTGTAAACTACAAGAAGTTAAATTTTTATAAAAGTTAATCCTGCAAAAGATGGCAGAATTGACACTTAATATACTCCAAACTCTGCAAACACTGGAAGGAAAGAAATAGTAAACTAGGCAAATGTTTCTCCTCGAGGGTCAATAGTACTAAAACATTTTAATTTAGTTCTAAATGATAGAACACAAAAGCGCTATCGCACGTTAATTTATATATTTTGTTTAGTCTCCAACCCTCCATCTGTTAGAAATATGAAGTTTGTGTTCTTTATTTTCTCATGGTTTGTAAATTTTCTGTATATTTACTGTGATATTTTAAGTTTTTATTTTAAAAAGTCTTTTTTTTTCGTAGTTGTATTTTAAAATGTGGCCTGTACGCAGATGCCAACACTCCATGTATATATTTGAACTAATAGCATCATAACAGTTACAATTTCAGATGAGTTTTTTTTCCCAATATGCAGTTTGAAATGAATAAATTTTGGAAATTTGGATATTTGAAATTGTTTCGGGTTTTGATTTTATTTGTCCTTTGAGTTGTTATCCATATTTGTATGTTTGATTTTCTTATTTGAAATGTAGGTGAGATATATATATATATATATATATATATATATATATATATATATATATATATATATATATATATATATATATATATATAATTAATATAATTAATGGCAGTTATTCGATCTGCATTCACAAAACAAAAACAGAAAAATTAGAAATGTTCTGCTGTCATTAATGCTCTACATAAAACAGTATGTATTTTATAATTAGATGTGTGCGAACTCGTGAATGCGGCTCGTTGACAGCAGGTATTGGAAAATCCTTCCTAAGGTCGCAAAGTAAAGCAGCTGTGTACACGCATGTGAAATGGTGCGACATTGGCAGAGTGTTTGCGAGCTTTTTATGCATAATCATGATTGTGGTGAAGTTTAGATTTGAGATTTAACACCGATTTCCTTTTTTTCTTTCCTTTCTTTTCCTTTTTTTAATTTATTTTTTTTGTTAAGGACTGTGAGAGGCACCGCGGCGCTTAAAAGTTTTTGCCTGTATATCTCCGCTTTGATGCTGGTGATAAAACGTCCAAAATGTCGAGGACACACCGCCAGGTAGCCATTTATTTATTTAAAATATTTATAATCATATATTTTAAAACACTTTAAGAAGTTTAATAAAGTTAATTATTTCCAGATTCATTTCTATAATGCCGTTCTAAAAATTCTACTTTTTGGTAGAGTTAAAATTGACTTGCTCGTTGTTAAGGCCTGCTGAATTACCCCCAGTGTCCTGCTCCTCGGATTAAATTTTCTAAAATCGAGATTCTAAGATGTTTTCATAAAAATATAATATCCTTCATTTCTTCCTTATATTGTTATTTATATTTAGCTTTATAACAATTGTTGGTATTTATGACTATCTTTATTTAATTTGTAGTAGGCTTAAGATAGATAACGCTCGCTTGGTTTTGACTAAAACTCCAGAGGTCTGTCAACCGATGTTGGTGGATGAACCACTGCAGAATGATGTCTGCAGCATGAAATAGATGGGGGCGGGGGTGGGGGGGGGGGCACAAAACATATTCCACTTGGGCAGGTTGTCACCTCGGAGCTCCGTTACCTCGTGCTTAGGCCTGCTGTTGTGAGTAATGACATGTCGTTTTTTTAATGTTAGTGTATTAAACGTTTTGGTGTTTTGAATGTAGTCTTACGCAGATCAGTGCTTCAGGGCAGACAGACTTGTCCATATATATATTATTATATAGTATTATATTACTATATATATTATATATAGTATTATAGTAGTATTAGCAGTAGTAGTATGCAGTCTGTCTTTTTCATTATTTACTGTCATGCGCAAATGAGGCTTGCATCGAAGCCAAACGATAAGATTATGGCTAGACTGCGAATTTGGGTGAGTTTTAAATCTGGAGAGTGTTAGAAAATTTTGCTACAGTGCAGAAGTAGATTAACACTGTTGCTTGCCAAGGCTACGAGGCTTCCATTACACCAGGTCTCAGGGGAGAAGAGCTCACATTAACCGCTAAATGAATATTTGACGAGGGCTCATTCCAAAGTATTATTCCGACAAACGTGTCCCTACCGGACTCTCAAAGGGTCAGGGAGCAGTGGTTCAGTTAATTATTTATACAAGCAGTGGAAATGGCTGTAATGGCTGAATCTGTCTGATAAACTGGGAATTTAAAGGTCGGGTGTAGGTGGATTAGCCAGACAATCTATGCTAAAGACAGTAGCCTATGTAAATGCATAGGTTACTTCTAGCTTTTTAAATGCTGTATTCATGCAATTTATATATTTATATTTGTGTGTTTGTTTTTCCCCTTCGCAAGTGATAATAATGACTCAGTGTAGGCTGTATAAATTACCTGTCTCATTTTTGTTAGTGTGGTAATTTTTCCTTCTCACAGCGCTAGTTGCAAGCCATCATGCCCCAAGGGTACTATCAGTGAGTACGTTTGATAGAGATTAATATTTTAACCAGCAGTGATACGCGACCAGAGGGAAGCTACTGACTAATAATTACACACTAAATTTGTTGAACTTCAAAGACTTTTGTGAACCTCGACTGGGATTTTGGAATTTACATTTTCTTTGCATTAAAATTAAACGATGATTGTTTGGCGAACTGAAAGAAACAAAGAATCGCAAGCTGAATCAACACAATAAGAAGGGCAAGACGCGCGGCATTCATTGGCTACTTTAGATTCGCTCCAAACAACGTGCTTTGTTGGCCTTTATTATCGTGCGTCCGCTCAAGATTTTTGTTTCATTCTTATGTAAGCCTATTTGCAAGACACTCTATGATGTTATTATAAATCTATTATATGTGTATACATGTTAATAACCTATACTTTTCTTTTGCTTATGCGACAGGACAAGAGGAGGAACTATAACTACAGGATGTCTTGACCCGAGGGAAGTCGCGGTGTTGCTCTGTTCGACCTCTTGCATGATGCTGCACCAGACAGTCCACCAACAACAGGTGGTAAGCGCGCTGCTTTAACGTAGTACACGTTGTGTTCTCTGATATTCGTTGGGCTTCTTTTTTTTTGTGCCGAATGGGCCAGGCCTGTTTCTTAACTTGAAATTATTGCTTGCAAAAAGCGGTGCGTTGACGCAGGTTATTGCAATTTAAGGGGAAATATACTTAACATTTTTAACAACCCTTATATGTGTTTATACACTAAACTAAATATTTAGTACAACATAGATTTAAACTGGTATTGTTTTCCAAACAAATGTGGTAAGAGTTGGAGGTAGTGTATTAAAAAAATTTTCTGTCATCAAGAAAATATTTGTCCAACAGCGCACGACATAATCTAGTTTAGTTTTTGTATTAATCTACTTTAGTATAGTATTTAGTATTCAACTACTTTAGTTTAGTTCAAACCTTTTTATTTTTATTTCCCTGTAGGCCTAAATGGCTAACTTTGACAAAGAAGTTTATTCTTCAGAACCATAAAGGAGATGGTTGGCTACCTTTATTCATTTCCCTCTGCAGAGACTTGGCCTACAAGTAGCCTATATTTAGTACAGAGCATGAAACCCAAATAAAAAGAACACGATAATTATTTGATGTTATTATTATTATTATTATTATTATTACACAACCTTTTTTATTTTTCACTCGGTTTAATTTCAGTTCCTTGGCCAAATGTGAAAAAGAACAACAACAACAACATAATAATAATAATAATAATAATAATAATAATAATAATAATAATAATAATAATAACAATAATAATAATATCTTGTGTTTCGTTTGGACTCGTATGCAGTGTTTCCGTGAGCCTATTGCAGTAGATAGTTAATGTGTGGGAAATGTAGGAAGCAGCTAAAGAACTGAGGCTAATGACCTGATTCATCTGTCCGTGTCAGCCCATCTCTACCCAGCTGTAAGCAAGGCGAGCAGTGGCGCAGTCGGCGGGGTGGGGAGCATTGTGAGCTGGACTGAATTGAAAACTGTCAGTGATGTCGTCTATTTTAACAGTCTGTCACTGGGTGAATGGCCGTCGCTGCCCTGATCCAGTGCAGGTGCAGGGAAGCAAGGGGGATGGGGTCTCCCCGCGTGGCCAAAATGCGCATTCCCCTCAGTGAGACCACACACTGTCAGCCAGAGTGGCGTCAGTTCTGCGCCTCTGACCGCTGTTTTAAGGCCATATCGGACGGGGCGGTTTTTCTGAGCTTTCTATCACTGAAAGAGCACTGTAATAAATTGCTTCTCAAGAATCAAGAATGCTGATCCGTTTGATGTTAACTATCCTGTAAATATCCTGTCATCAAAATATGAAAGGTGCACGTGTGTGTGTGTGTGTGTGTGTGTGTGTGTGTGAGAGAGAGAGAGAGAGAGAGAGAGAGAGAGAGAGAGAGAGAGAGAGAGAGAGAGAGAGAGAGAGAAAGAGAGAGAATTAATTATTACTAAACTTACTAAATTACTACATTTTCTCCGGTGAAATGTGCTTGATTCTGAAGTCGGGAGAAGCATGGTGGCACCCATGAACATGACAATGTTAACACGGATTAGAAAGAAATACAATAATGACACTAAAAACCGTCATAAGCCCAGCAGTCTCGCCACCAAACCGTGATAAGTGGCCGTCATCATGATTCCAGATCTAAAACGTTTTCTCCAGTTTCGGTCACTTCTGTGTGATACATTTCGTTAATTGTTAGTGAAATGAAGGCGTAGGGTAGTCCGCGAAATTCTTACGGCTTTTTTTGTGTTTGAAGCCAAAGCCACTTGACAGGTTCGTCACTTGCACTTTACAGAGTCATGCACTTTATAATGGATGGACTGAACACAATATTTGTAATCGCCTTTCTTTATATTATTCGTTTTATTTGTTTCTACAACAACACCAAGTGAGTTCTCCCTTGTCACTGCGAGTTCGCTGCATTTGTTCTTAAAAGCAAGGAAAGTGTCTTAAACCTAAATATGAACACGTTGTTTTCTTATTAATTCGAGTTAATATGCTTTTAACAGTGGATAATTGACCCCTTTTGGTAGGACAGTGTAAATCGCCATCTCTTTATTCTTTAATAACGTCAAACGCTTCGGTGGATTTGGCTCCAGCAGTGAAGACCGTTTCTTTCTGTGCTGCGTTGTTCAGGGAGAACAATACAGATGTAATTGCGGAGATTTCTGGGACGATCCGATGCAGTGCAACTTGGATCTTCCATTTGCTGCTCGATCATATTTTACATTTCTGTATTAATACGATCGTGTGGTCATATCGTAATATATCTGAGTATGTTTCATTTTGCAAGCCTACTGTCTTGTCTTCGTCGTAAAAGGAACCCTTTATGTCATCCAATGTTAAAAAAAAGTTTTACTTTAAATAGGTTCGAGGCTCATATTTGTTTTGGCGGCGTGACATTCACCAGCCTGTAGTAAAGACTTTGCTGAGATGGCATACCGCTACGCGTTTTCCATCCCTCAGTGCATCGGGCAACAGGTGATGAAGGAGTGAACGTTCCCCGTCAACTGAGAACAAGCTAGGCGATGCTGAGCTACATTTTTGTCAGGTCGTAAAAAAAAAAAACAGCCACGTAAGCATTTTGTTTCCTAGCGTTTACTGTGGAGCAACAAGTTTACTCATACGCCACAGTAGTCCGGGCACAAGTGTTCCAGCATTTCCGCGGAGTCCACCCCATGCTCGGAACAATATATGCTTTGATGCAGTGGTTCAGTCAGCAGGGGTGTTCACAGCGACGCAGACCATGCTCGCTTCTAATGGGCCAGTGAGAGCTATAGCCGGGGAGATAAACGCGGCTCCGGGTGGGGGTTGAAGTGGAGGGGGGGTTACTTACAGCCTACACAAATGTCGCAGGGCTGAGCTTGAAGTAAAGTCTTTGTGCAAAAAAGTTTGTACTGAAGTTTTTTCTGCTATTCGGGTTTTTTCTAGAAATGCCACTGAATATTCTAAACGTTAGTAAAACAAATGTACTTTGATGTTTTGTCAATTTACAAACTATTGTAATTTGTATCTCTTATTTATTTGTTTGTTTGTTTATGTATGCCTATTCAATTAACCCTGTGCAGTGATGTAGGCCAGCGTTGTTTTATAGAAGACATTGTAAGGATAAATAGGTATCGTCATTTTGACTGGGTACCGAGTCACCCTGCATTCTTTGATGATTTTATTGCAGTGAAGACTTCAAGTGGAACAGGATTGTATTGTAACTTTACCACCCGGATGCTGACGCGACATCCCGAGCAGAGGTTTTAAAAGCAAGGCCGATTGTATGTGTGTGTGTGGGGGGGGGGGGGGGGGGGGGGCGTTCTCTCTCTCTCTCTCTCTCTCTTCTCTCTCTCTCTCTCTCTCTCTCCCCCTCCCACTCGGGGGGTGGGGGGGAGCAGTTCTGGTGACATTAAATCAACAACAAGCCAGAATTTCGAAGTTTAATATGTTTGATGATATGGGACCACGTCTGTTTAGTGGATGTTTGCTATTCGTAATTCTCGTGAAAACTGCATGGCGCGAATGAGTGTGTCAGTGACACGGTTTTGCATGGCTAGATCATCAGCATATGAAACGGGAACTTCTCTCGCTTTCCAGAAGCAGCGCCGTTAATAGGCTGTCATTAACCGACCCTCAAAACC
Source organism: Electrophorus electricus (assembly GCF_041902795.1). Taxonomy (NCBI): domain Eukaryota; kingdom Metazoa; phylum Chordata; class Actinopteri; order Gymnotiformes; family Gymnotidae; genus Electrophorus; species Electrophorus electricus. Next base: position 6,574,768 of record NC_137522.1, read on the forward strand.
GCGCCGAGTTCCCAACAGCAGATCTCATTGTTTTCCAGTTCCTCCCAGTTTCAGGCTGCGCATGTACATACCATATATGTTGATTAATGATGTTATAAGCATGTGGGTTGCCCCACTTCAAAAGATAATGGTAATCCACAATTAGAACTATTAGTTCATCATTTATTAAGTGAGGGGGATATGGTTGGAGCGTTGGCTCGAAGTTCCATCAGAGCGCGTTGTAAAATTGCATTGAAAGCGCAATTTAAATTCCTTTACAGAAGAAAACTGCCCCAGCTGGGCATTGTTAAATGATGTGATAGTTTGTTTTAAAATTGATATTTATTTCCTTGGCCAGAGCTCAATGATTATCTCAGTTTTAGATCAGACAGACCCGTGTGTGCTCTAAGCAGAAAGGATTTGCAGAAGTTTGCAGAAGTATGAGGACGGCCTCTCCTGTTCCTCTACACAGCCCCGTATCCTCTTTGCGGATCGCGTTGGGTTGTCTAATCTAAAATTTTGCTATGACATCGTTTATGTCGTTATTTTCGATTGGTACCAAAAGGAAAAAAAAACGGAAAAAAATACACACTACAAAATTTGGCAAGGACAACATTTTTATAAATATGAGAAACAAATACTGAGCTCTATTATGAATTCTAACCAGATCCTAGAAATCTGAACGATAGTTTACACACATTGTTTCCAAGTTCTTAACACTGGAACGGAAAGATACCGGTTAACTCTCTATATGCGGCAAGGCATGAAGAACAAGAGATTCTCTGATTTATTTTAAAACGGTTAGTCTACATAAAGCAAATCAGCAAGCATGGTTTGACTCTTGCGGTAAACTGCAAGCCCTGCTTCGCTTCGCTGTAGTAAAACACAGACATTTGGCTATCACGACCAATACACGTCTGCTGCACCAGATTAATTAAAACTCCAGAGTGGTCACCGAGCCTAAAGGCTTTCAATGGGTCCTCTCCTCAAGACAGAGATTCCTGTTTAAGGTCTCTTTTTCAGTTCATCTCTGGAGACCAACGTCTCCAAAAGACTTTCCAGCAAGCATTTACAGTGCAACGAAATTCCAAGCAATTAGTCATATGTCTTAGGTAGTTTCTCTTAAGACTTTATGTTTATTATCTATTAATGATCATAACTGATTAAGGGACGCGTATCCCGTATTACCAGCGGAGTTTAACCACAGTTGTGCGTTAAACCTTTTGAGTATGCGCTTAGGAAGAGCCCGAACTATTCTCCGGTCCACCCGGTCACCGCATTTGATTGTTAATAAGAGTTCACACGCCGATCGAGTAACGGAGAGGAACAAACGCACCATTTTAATCGGTTGGCTGTCTCCCTATCGTGGAGATCAGAGCTCCGTCACTCCCGAGCTCGTCATTGTGTCCCCTCAGCGAAATGACATCTCTCTCAGAAAACCGAATCTAGTCTCGGGATGAGATTTCACTGTCTTTGGGCCAGAGCCTCTCCTATTAGCATATGAGACATGGCGAGTCCCTTTAGAGGATGCCACCTTCACTGCGCACAGCTGATAAGGTTTTTTGGGTTTTTGTTTTTTTTCCAAATAATTTAATGGTGTTATGTGAATGCTGATTTATTTTAAGCCGCACGTTCTCCACATACCTAAACATAAAGCGGTTTTAACTTGTATGCAAATGGAGCCTCTGTAACACGACCGGTTCGATGGGCAAGGCATAGGCTTAAATAAAAAAAATAAAAAAATAAATCAGTGAATTGTAAATGAGGTTGGTCTCGTTTGAAGTCTTCATACGACGTCATTCTCCATTCATGTGCACGCCATATGACTAGAATCCACTGAATTGGCAACACGCCAGGTCCAGAAAGCCGGACAGCTGGTCAGTTTGTATCGATTATACGACGTCGGAGGTTCTTACACGTTACATAATGTTGCGTGGAACATCAAAACGATTCAGGATCTGGGCATAATTATTTAAACACACATTCACTAATACGATATAAAAGCACCGGATGTGAAAACGTGCTGAAATAGCACCGCATTAATTCCAGACTTCTGCTATGGATGCGTGTTCATTGATTATACGTCGCGTTGTCGCTTTTCTTTTTTGTCGACTTTCTCTTCGACACGGAATCACTTTTATCTTGGTCCACGTCGTGAGACCTGTGTACAGCTGACACGATACCACGTTAATCAGTGCCAGGCAATGAACAAATCGATGAACGAAATAATCAAATTGGAATTCCAGTAGCCTTCACAACTGCATAGCTGAATCGCAGAAAGTTTTTCTAAAGATTTGCGCATTATATTTATTTAAGAATAGATTTTAATATTTTTTTAAGTAGGATTGTTAAGACTAACCTAAAGTATGGCAGTTGTCAATATTTGTATCTAGTCAAATAGTAATTGTAAAAGTAAAATAATGAAACATTTATATTTAAATGCATTATTGACTGTTTAATTGCATGTATTTTTAGAACGTATTAAATACATTATAAAAGTTTAAAACCGACATCATTTTCATGATCTACCTGGATAATATTAAAAGCCAAACTATAAGCAAAGTCAGTTCTAATTTAAAATAGCAGTTTCTCATTCAGCAAAAAGGAGATGCAACATTTGCATCTCCGCTTGGTTGCCCAGAGTGAGCTCTTCTACCCTTTTCAGAGTAAGAGGGATAAGCTTGGAGTGCGCTGTCACCGTGGAAACTGCCAGAACAATTCAGTTGAAGTTTGAAGAGGTCAGCCTGCGGGGTC
>NC_137522.1:6582500-6637500 GCF_041902795.1 Electrophorus electricus
TGAGTAATTTCTATCAGCTCCGTTAGCTAGCTAGCTAGGTTATGGTTTGAATTTTGTGTGTGGTAATGTCATAGCCACGTTCCCTGTACATCCTCCACTTTCAGGGGTTACTAAAGTGGCCACTCTAGGGGGAACTGTGGCACGTCTTTGGTTTCATGCTTGCACCCTGCTGAGAAAGGGCCTAACAATACTCAGACCTGTTTAGACAGAACTCCGAAAACAGTCCTCTCCGTGCACAGCAACGGAGTTGACAGCAGAGCACCCTAGTTAGCCTGAAAGCCCAGACAGGGGCCGCATGGAGCCAGCCTGAACGAAGGGCATTGTGGACCTCGGCAGTAACTCAACAAGCGCTCTTTATGACGGGAAGAATCATGACGGCCGTGCCGAGAAGTGGATCAGTGAAATCTCTGGTAGGGGAGAGAGAGATAAGGCCCGTGATTGTCACATACTGTAACACAGCAGCCCCCATTCATTAGCAGCCCGTGTGTAATAAACGACTGCGGGAACCTTGCAGCAGCTGGACTGTGAAGCCTCGCACAAGGGCCCTCTTTCTCTCCCTGGCCCCCAAAACTTTGTCAAAGGCCAGATAGTCTGTGAAGTCCTCTGTGATTCCACGAGCCTGAGCAGAGATTCCAATAGAGGTTTGTTTTGGGGGAGCAAACAAGGGATTTTCTTTGACTAAATAAAGAAAAATAGGGTCTTCAAGAAGCAAAGCAAAAAGCGATACACAGGCCTGGAAGTTGCCAAGGCTAAGATGACTAACCTGGCTAACTTTAGAAGCAAATATGATGAAATGAGTTTCTTATTTCCCCTTCTAACTCTTGTTGCTTTGTGTGTCATGCAGAAACACTGGACCTAGAACCTAGAAATGAAAACATTGAAAACCATGAAAACATTCCTCGAAGACAACTGATGAAAAAGGTAACAACCACCTGAAGTCTGAGGTCCATGCAAAGTTAATGTGGAATGTTTCCTCACAACACTGCCCTGTTCTTGCCTGCTGCCCAAGCCTACCCAAGTATTAGACTAACAAATGTTACAAAACTCTATCCTATACATCCGAACATTTGAAAATAGTTGTTGCACTCCAACACCCTCTGGCATTGTTTAGATGCGCCAGCCAGGTGCAGGGCATCACAGTATGTGGATTCTTCAGCTCTCCGGCCTTTGTGTGTTCTTCCCCTTTCCCACTGGGATTGGGTGGATTCCAGATGAACCAGGACAGGGCTGTTCTAGCTCCCCGAGAGAAGGGAGGCGTGGTGTGGCTTTGCCTGTTTCACATGGAGGTATTTTGGGGTTACGGAGGGACGGGGGTTGGGGGTTGGGGATCGGCCTCCCCGTTGGCAGTGCTTTTTCTGGGGCATGGCGGGTCCCTATGTCCCTCATTCCGCCTCTACACAGGCTTCCTCCGACACACGGTGGAGAGAGGGGGGACCAGTGCTCTCGCTCACTGGAATGTGGAGAGTCCCTGTAAATATTTCCTTTGTGTTGTAACCACTGTGTCCTCCTGCTTTAGAGAGTTCCTTTTTCTCGCCTTCCAAGTAATGAGCCAGTGAAGACTACTCAGGACCAATCACACAACTACATTCCTTCACTGATGTCCGTGAGCCTTGTAAGCAAACATGAAATACGTCTGAGCACGATCACCTTCTAAGACATTTCAGTACACGCTTCTACTCTTAGATGTCCTTCAGAAGCCGGTATCTCTCTGTCTAGACACCGCAGTGCTTCAGAAGTTTTCTTTTTTAGCTTTAGGCTCTTTTGCTAAAGAGTTTGTTTTTTGGTGGTGGCTATTAGGAGACTTTTAGGCCAATGGCAGATTTCAAAAGCAGCTACACGCTAAAGCTCATCCACAGAGATGTGGGTTTATGTTTACAGTATTTTTTTATTTATTTCTTTTTTTTGGCATGGCTCAAATAGAACTCCCACCAGGATATTTGCTATTATTAACTGAGCTCACAGCGATTTAGCGCAGACCAATTAGGACCGATGGCTGGCTTATCCACTCGCTGTGTTTCTCTAAGGACAAAAGCGGCTGGGATCCCACGTCCTATTGTCTCCCGTTAATTAATGAAACTTCAGTTTACTTTGGACTAGTCTGGTATATGAGAATAAGACAGGCATAAGAAAGGGAGAGATATTCAATAAACCCCAATCAAACACACAAACCTCCAATGACAAATGACTCAGAAATTGTTTCCCCTTTAACGGGTCAGGACTTTACTCACTACCTTTCAGAGTGGAATGGACAGTGTGGGGAACAGTGGTGCTTTTTGGGGGTGGGTGAGGGGTTCAGTGAAGGGAAGCGGGACCCAGTCCATCTGTCACAGCTCTTCCACCCATGCAGTCATCTGCAGTGACGGGACTTCAGGCCGCATGCTTGTGACCAGCGGTCGGCGGGGGGGCATGAGGAACACTCCGGCATCCTACTGCTGCCCCCAGCATGGGGCTCGGATGATGGGGGTGCAGGGGGTTGGAGGGGCAGGAGCAGGGCAGGGAGGCAGGAGGGGTAGCTGCTGTCTGAGAGCTTTTGTTAGTGTAGGGGGAGAAGTAGTGAGATTTGACAGGGAAGGAAACTAAAGTGTGTGCGCACACACACATGCACGCACACACACACGCACACGCACGCACGCACGCACACAAACACACACGCACGCGCACGTGCACGCACATGCACGCACACACACACACACACACACACACACACACACACACACACACACACACACACACACACATTCTCCAGTGGCAGCAGGGAGAGAAAGAAAGCACATTACATGCTTTCAAATCAGCTCACTGGTATTATTATACTTACCCAGGACTGCAGGGGACACTTTCTCCCCGAAACCACGCCCACCTCATCAGCTATGGCTCTCACAGAGCTGCTTGCGTGATGCCCACGCCCACTGCTGTGGGTGTGGTTGTGGGTGTGCCCTCTCCTGAGATAGTTCATGCCTTCTAACACAAAAACCAGAAAGTACTAGGAGGTTATGAATGAGTACATACGCTCACCTGTGCAGACAGGTCTCTCTGAAGATGCACTTCCTCAAAAGCACCTTGCCTTCCTAAATTCAGAGCAGACCTTCATAATTATCAGCTGCTATGTAAATGAGTAGGAGCAGCTCCAGAGCTACACTGGGCTCCCCACTGGCTGTAGGCAGGCCAGTGCCGAGAAAAAGGCTGTCCATGCAAATACCATCCGCCTGTATTACAGCCAACGGCAGCAAGCGTTGTTTGCAGCTGTTGTTTGACCACAAATGCATTTTTATTCTTGTTCTTTCATGTTTTATTAGTTTTTTTTTCTTCTTTTTTAAAAAATCACCCCAAACCCCACCCCAGCGCCCGTGAAAGCACGGCTGTGATAATTGGATTGCGGAGACACCTGTATGAGTGCACTATATCCAGGGGGATTTAGAAACAGAGATGCGTGAGTCAACTCTAATTACAGTCATGTTAACCCGTACGAGGGCCAGCCGCTATCCTCCACCATCCCAGCAGATCAGAGCCACTATTACACACACACGCGTGCGCACACACACCCTTATTCACGCAGGAGAAAAAAAAAAAATTGTTTTGTAGCCCACGTCTGGAACCTTGGTGCAGATGACCTAATAGCACTCCAATATCATTGAACTTTAAAAAAGGTTTTTGTATTTTTTTTTTTTGTATTTCTATCCAGAAAAAAAAAAGACTTTGCATGATTCGTTAAGCCCTTCTTCTAATTCATAATTAATATGTAATGATGTAATGAAGCGGCAATGCTATGATCCTGAGGACAGAAACTCTAGTGCTGCCAACAACTCATGTCCATGCTAGTTGAGACAAGAGCAGCTAGCAGAAGTGTGTAAACAAAGAGTAGAGTGTGTGTGTGTGGGGGGTGGAGAAAGACGAGACGAGAGTAGTGAAACTTAAGCAGCAGGTGGGGGGGGGCTACTACAGGGAGAGATGACCAGCAAACAGCACTCGGAGCAAAAGTGTCCGATGGAGCCACAGACTCAGTGGCTGTGCAGCTCCACTAGGTGTTGTCTGGGCAGGTAATTCATCAGCCTTAGCTATGGACAGAGCCTCTGAAGAGAGAGAGAGAGAGAGAGAGAGAGAGAGAGAGAGAGAGAGAGGGGAGAGAGAGAGAGAGAGAGAGAGAGAGAGAGAGAGAGAGAGAGAGAGAAAAAAAACCCAACCCTTCCCATGGTCACCTCTGAGTGCGAATACATAATGAGCTGGAGGCCATCGCATTTGCCACGGCTGATTAGCCGGGAACAATGAGGCCAAACAGAACTGGCAGCACTCACAATAGTGCCTGTACAGCCTCAAGGCACTCTCACCATATTTATAGAGGAAGAGAGAGAGAGAGAGAGAGAGAGAGAGAGAGAGAGAGAGAGAGAGAGAGAGAGAGAGAGAGAGAGAGAGAGAGAGAGAGAGAGAGAGAGAGAGAGAGAGAGAGAGAGAGAGAGAGAGAGAGAGAGAAGATGGAGCAGGAACAAAATGGTAGTTAGTACATCTCTTCACTGTTTTGGCGAAAATCAAGCACCACTTCTACTTCATCGATGTGCTTCTGTGTGTGTGTGTGTGTGTGTGTGTGTGTGTGTGTGTGTGTGTGTGTGTGTGTGTGTGTGTGTGTGTGTTTACATGCATGTACAAGTGTGTTGTCAAGAAGTAAAACAGCTCATTTTTTTGGTTTAAATTTGTCTACAAATGTGTTGTTTTGGTAATCAAATGTAATCAAATGTACTGACATTTTTTATACAACTAAGGCACATTACTAAATGCCAGTTAACAAAGCACATTTAAAGTCTACAGGAGACAAATTATGTTCTTTTAAAGAAACAAATATTTAAAAAGAGGGACTTATCTGAAGTCACAGTATTTTTCTGCTTTAAAAACCACTCTGGTAACTCCTTATCACTGTCACATTTATGTGGACTCTTAAAATGTTATGGTGCTATTTAAATTAACAATCCTTTTTTTGACCAATCAAATACTTTGTAATCTTAAGTATGCAATTAGTTCAGAATGACTAAAGAGATCAACTTCATTAGTAGTTCTCTCTCTGTCTCTCTCTCTCTCTCTCTCTGTCTCTCTCTCTCTTTCTCTGTCTGTCTGTCTCTGATTACAAGGTACTGGCTCATGCAAAATGTTCATTTTCAGTGGCAGGCATATCTCTCTGGACACGCTACTCTAAATTAGTTCCTGTATCAGTTGGAGACCATGTGCCCCCCACCCTCTTAAACTCTCCGCAAGATAGTGAAAACCTCTGGAATATTTATTGTGCATATGTGTGTGTGTGTGTGTGTGTGTGTGTGTGTGTGTGTGTGTGTGTGTGTGTGTGTGTGTGTATGTGTGCGTGCAACAACTTTGCCTTTTGGTCACATGTTCTGCTTGTTCTTCTAGTGTTTTCTCCAAATTACTTAATGCTATTTAAATGTAGTAGGGCAGATACATAGAGTGCAGTGCAGTGCAGGAGAAATAAGTCACACTTAATTGTATTTCATAAATTATAATGGAAACCCCTTCAGAATAAGCTTGCTGTAATAAAATGATAAAACTGACAATTATGAGAACATTTCAGAGCTTTAATTTTCTAAACACACTCTAGAGAGGCTCTTTAAGCCAGGCAGATTGCCTCTGCAATGAACAATGAATGAAAAAACAGCTTCACACAATAAAGAAGAATGTGTGGTAAGGGTACCAGCACAATCAGGAAACATGCACTTGCTCAAGACATGCACTTTAAATTCAGTGATGTCACGGGTGCACAGTTTCTCCTAAAACTCCATAGTTCTATGTATGTCCCCTTACACAGGTACAGAATTCTACAATATACCCACAAGAGTCAGACTTCAACATCATAAACCTTTTTTGTGTGAATTTGAATGTTTATGTGGTGCGGGTGGGGGGCATGTGTGTCTATGAGAATGTGTCTCGTTGGTTTTCTATCTGTGTACAAGGACTGTGCTTTTAAACGCCATTGGCTAGTCTGATTAAACACTCCACGGCCATTTCAGATGGAGCAGAACTGAGAGTGGTGTTTGCAGTCTGAAGCCCACCTCCCCTTAAACACACAGCGGCAGGCAGAGATAACACCTCCATCACACTCACATTCCTAATCCCCACGTTTGTTTTAGGCGACGGAGACGCCGTGTTCCTCTCGAAGCCCGAGGTTGTGCTGTGGCTGCGCCTTCTCCGCCCCTCTCCGCCCAGGACTTCCTCCTCCACCCCAGGATGAGGGCGACGGCTTCTCTTCTCCCTGACAGCAAGCATGGGTCAGCAGCGTGCCACTTCCTGGATTCAAACAGTTCAAATTGTTTCCTTTAATGTGTTCTCACTTTTGTATATGAATATTTTTACTGTCATTTGTTGTGTAATTCATGAAGAACTGCTGTCTAGACCATCAAGTCATAACTGATCCGAGTGTGTGATAAAGCAAATGTAGTCTTGTTTGGTGTAAAGTAAAATAGCACATAAATGCCCATACTCGGTTTTCCGGTTCCTTGCAGCATGATTGCTGTTGACACAGCGGGTTCAGAGAGTAAAACTCCACCACAGGATTTTGTTCCAACCACCTGGCTTTGTTCATTAGCTCAAGCCAGTAGTTAGAAACATGGGCCAAGCGATACCAAACCATGGCAGGACTTTTAGTTTTTGAACCTGAGGCCGTCACACCTCTGAGGTTTAGCGCCTTGTTTTGACTGATTTATTTGTTTATTTATTTATGTCTTTACGGGGATCTTTGCAATGTTTGCTGTGAGATACAAACATGCACACAATAACACTCTTTAATAACCCGCTTAAATTTCAACTTGAATCAAAGCACCTTGTTTCTTCAGAGCATTTGAGTAAACCCAGTTTAAGTAAGTGTGGGTTTCATTTGGAGACTCAGATCAAGTTAAATGGTCAGTTAATTATCTTCAGAGGACATATTTGAACTGTTCTTTAGATAGTCCCCAGATATGCATTTATCCTAGACAGGGGTTCATGTTACAGGAAGCTGCAATTTTATAGTACTTAAACTACTTAAATTAGGTGAGTTGCATGTTTTCAGTTCACATAAACTGATTATGCGCTACAGTTAGCCTCTGATTGGCTCAGGCATTCCTGACTCATTTACATAAGAGAAAAGGTGCTTTCGTGTACTTAATGTTGGGACATACTCTAACTGAAAGGACTTTAGAGCTTGAAAGTACTTTGGAATATTTATTGATGGAGAAATTAACCATATCACTTATGAACTACAAAGCATATATTACAATAAAATGTTTACCTTCAGAAACTTAAATTGTAAAATATATTCAGTTTGGTCAATTTGTTTTGTTTGTGCACATGTAAAGTAATATACAGATTTGCAATTGCAGTTTAAACCAAGGCTTAAAGTAAAACAATCATACAGTCATTAACTGTGGTATGTACTGTCCTGGTGTTAAACTGACTACATTTATTAATTAAACTCTATAAAGTTTCTGTTTCAAATAAATAAATGCAAAAGGCAAAATTACAGATTTAGATTAGAAATGAAATAACTGGCAGAAATAATGTTCATAGACAAAACACTTTCTCATAATTAATACAATTATAAAATAATAAACATCTAGAGCTTTTGGAACCAAGAGCTTTTGTGGGCCGTGTTTTCTCAGAAAGGCAGTGGTGTGTTCTGTTTCTTCAAACCCTCCAAACCCTCTACCTCCAGTCACTGCATTGGAGCTGGAGAAGTGCTTAGATTCTGGTTTATCACTCGATGGTTTCTCTCTCTCTCTCTCTCACTTTGTTGTGCACACATACTCTTCAAAACTATTTGGTTAATGATTGTATGCCTTTATTCTGCCTTAAATCAAATCTACTTCAAAAAATTATTTGTGTGGTAAATCAATGGAATGATTGTTTGAAAATGCAGGTAAATTACTTTCTTTCTTCTAGGCAATTTAGTGTCAAGAGCACTAGCACTTAATCAGATCTAGATTCAGTAATAAACTTCTCAAAATAAAAGCACTCAAAAATTCATTATTTGTGTGTCCCACAATCATGTTGCTTCTCACATTCCCAAGCAAACAGAGCCGGCAAAAATAAAAATATTGTTTACGATTCTGTATACATTCATTTTTAAATGCAGCATATCATAGAAACATGTCATAAAAACTATAATGTAATCATGTCCAAAACAGCACTGGGTCTTCTCCCCAGCACTCTGTAGGGTCGCGCTCATTTAAATATTCATTAAGTAAAGTGGCTGGACGCAGATGCCCAAGTTTCCTGCCCAGCTGTCCAATGCCAGCGTCAGTGCCAGGTGAGTCCCAGGGCTGCGGTTAGCAGGACGCAGAGCAGCCGGCGAGCAGGGGCATCCGCACGGACAGGAACCAGCCTGGAGGGCCTGGCAGCCTCACCGCGCTGCGTGTAAGTGATAAGGGGGCGTGAGAGTTATAATGCATGTAAGTGTAGCGCATTCTGCGCCGCTGTACAATGATGGAAGGAGAAACTATAGAACTTTCATGTAGGATCAGTCCGGCAGCCCTGAGGTGCTGAAACCTGCTGGCAGGGTTGCTCTCCATCTCTCGCTCTCTGTCCATCTCTCTTTCTGCCACCTCTAATGCCTGCTGTGCCTCTCTTTATTTTTCCTCGCTGTTCTTCTGTCTTCTTATTCTTTTTCTCACTCTTTGTCTTGTCTCTTTACACCTATAGTCTTTCTTTCGCTCCCTCTCTCTCTCCTTCCTCACTCAGTTTATGTCCGTGTCTGTCTTCTGTCGTCTCCGCTGTCATCCACGCTTTCAGTCTCATCATGCTTATCGATTAGACGGCGCGTCTCTCCAGGCGACTTAATCGCGCGACCAGAAGCCGTTCTGGAGATTCGGACCCCGACGCCCGCGAGGACCTCGGGTCAACCGGCCCGACCTCCGGCTGCGTCAGGCCCAAATTGCATCCCGAGCTCTTCTGGATGTCCACTGAACATTATTACAGGAAGTCGACCATGGGGTCAGGCGGCGAGTGCTCCATGAAAACAAACAATTCATCTGGCATGGAGGTGTAATGGGATGAGTTCCCATTGGGGATGAATCCATTGTTGTGCTGGAATTAAGCGTGGCAGGTCACGTGTCACTGGTCACTGACCCTCGGACCATTCACCAAAGCGCTCTTGCATTAGGCATGGCACGACAAGGGGTCAAACACAGTTACAAGCCAACCAAACATTTTGGTCACACACACACACACACACTCTTCCTTTAGTTTATCCCCATTTCTGAACAGTGTAGCCTTTACCAAACAAAAGGTCTTGCGTTCCCTCTGGGGGCCCTGCTACGGCATTCCTGGACGTCCTACCCCACCTGATGCTCTGTGTTCTCCACTAATGGAGCCAGGTGAGGCTGTGTGAGACTGGGCACCAGCAGATCGCTGGTTCTTTGTGAAGGCACCGTGAGGCACGGCGGCGTCGACATCCACCCTTCCAGGACTGTTGCTCATACGCTTGTACATGTTCCTCTTGTTTTTTGTTTTTTTTTTACTCCTTTTCTCAGTTTACAGTTGCAGACCTTATTTATTGTCAGTCAGCCTGGCTCAGGAGCTCCTGGCGCACAAAGAGTTAACTGCAGAGCGGCTGCCTGACAGATGCACAGTGGAAATGTGACTTCTTGTAAAAACATCTGATACTCGAGCTCTAGGCCACAGATACCATGAGCTGGTAAGGGACGCAGCACACAGACCAGTGGCAAAACCCAACCTCTGCGCAGCCCTCATTTACATACAGCTGTGAAATGTTTGTCTGTCCTTTTTATTACAAACCTTTACTGCATATGACATATTAATATTTCAAATTGGTAAAATAACAGCTGGAAACTGGTGAGTGCTTTACATGCTGCCTGTTTCCAATCAGCAGACTCAGAGACAGGTGGGGGGTGGGGTGCTCATACGAGGCTGTATCTGCCTTAATTGATCAGGTGTCAGGTAGGAGGGGAAATACAGCGTGTGTGCCCCGGAGCACGAAGCCTGAATTCCGACTTCAATCCCCCTACCCAAGACTCAATTTCATCCATGACCCGACATTATACAAACGAGGAGGGGACAGATATGTGTCTCCTCCTCAGAGGGAGCGCAGAAGCGTGTGAGGCTCAGGTTTCCGCCTGCACTCCGTGTCCGCTGGGGGCTAGCAAGATGTGACCGTCCACTCTCGGGATATCAGCCTCTGCTCCGGTGTGAACACAGGGCGCCAGGTTTTCACAAATCCCTCCGAGCTCTTTCGTTTTTGGAAAGAATTACAGACGCACGTGCAGGTACACGCCTGCCCTGGCCCTCCATGCTCCGACCACACGTGCGCAGCATTTCCTCACCGAAACCCCTGCAACAAAGGGACCCTCAAACGCCGGGGCTCCACCGTCACCCTCGGCCAAGGGGTCCTTGGGGGGCCTGCCGGCTCGCAGCGAAAAACTAGCACCATTATAAGTCATCAGCAGCTCATTAAATGGGCCGACCACATAACTGATGCCTGTGGATGATTCTAGAATTGTCATTTCACGCAGTGTCACGACAGAGCCTCTGCTCAGAGTGGCCTTTCAGAGGGCCTGTGACTGCTGGCATTCTTCTGACTGCACTGGGTCTTGGAGGGGGTAGGTTTTGGTGGGAGGCTGGGGGGTGGACAGACAGAGGGTGGTTCATGCACACACACACACACACACACACACTGGCTATGTCTCCACGTGCCACACAGACAAGCATCCTTATGCTGAACCCTTTTTGTTTTACAATAGCAAAAGCAGACAGAGGAGCACTGCACTGATTAGACTGTCAAACAGACAGGCTTTTGCCTTTTGTTAGTTATGAACGTCAGTCTCAGTTATCAGAAGCACTCATCTCCAATTTGGGTTCAAATTAGAAGGCCTGTACGGTACTGTGACCTAATCGTGTATAATAATTAATTCCCAGAAGTTTAGTGGGTTTTTTGGGGGTTTTTTTTTAATTGCCAAATAACCAGTAAATGTTAGCCTACCAAGGAACACATAACAGGGAAGAAATCCAGAAGCAGTGATCAGAACTGGGGAGTTATTGGATTAGGAAGGTGGTTGGAGTTTGCCTGCCATTCTGCCTGGAGGCTGTGCTAACACACCAGCTCACTCCGGTCTCGGGGAAACTTGGTAAGGCACTGATGGTATCTGGAGTGCGGAGCACTATGTGCCTTCTGGCGGGCCTCGCTGAATGGGAAAGCTGCTGGTGTGTCAGCCTGCTGTAAACCAGCAATCCGAGATGAGCCAAGAGAGAGGGGAAAAAGGTTCACAGGCACAAAACAAACCACACTGAGACTCGGTTTTCTGCCATGAACACCACTGTTGCGCTTACTGCACAAGTGTGATATAAAGCAAATATCTGCTCTTGAGAGTCAGATGGGGAAACATAACCCAGATCAGATCTGATCAGCAAAACAACCGGTGTGTTTTTAGGTGTGAGACAGGATCCAGGGAAGGGAAAATAAAGGCACAAAGAAATGTGAACTTCAGACACAATTTTATTTCCTAGTTATGTTATTTTGATTTATCAGATTTTGCTGAAAGGTTGAAAAATCTGATTTTGCTATTAAATCTGTTAGCCAATGCAGAAATAAAGCATTAGGAAAGTTCTCACAAAGTGACATATGCTGATTACATTTCGCCAGTTGAAATAAACGTAACACTTCCACTGTGCGGTCACCGGATTCTCTGCGCAACCACTGGAAGGTTCTGGAAGGAGCCTTGAACGTGAGCCCTACCCAGCCATGGTGGTGTGTGGCTGGTGACGAGACCTCACGCTTTGTGCTGATTTCCCAGTTGGAGCTATGCCCCGTAGCCTTTTTGTAAATCATATGAGTGAGAAGCTGCGTCCAGCCAACTGTGGTGCCGTGACAACTCTGGGCCTTGCGGCAGGGTGCCTGAAGCCAAGGTCTCACAGAGGAGACAGAATGAAATGGCCCATGGCAAAAGGCCACCAGGCATCCACCACGCTTCCCAACCCATCTGCATTGGAATTGAACAGCTCCTTTTTGGGAAGGTTGGGTTCATATTCTTGGAATAACAATTAAATAAGGGGAAATATGCCGGACGAGGAGGTTCCCTGTGTTTTTAGAGCTCCCGTGTCTCTTGGAAGCTTCATATGGTCTCAGTACTTTTTACTGCGCTCTTTTTAATTAGATTACTTCCTTAGGTACCCTGAGCCAAGCACAGAAATGAGCATAATGCTGTGGTGAGCTGGTAAAAGTGTCATCCATTATGTGCTGGATTAATGAGTGAAGGTTTCGTTTGTTACTGTACTTTAAGCTTTAGTTAGCTCCTGTCCTTTCATTCACATGAAAAGAACCCCAACGTCTCGAAACCTAATGAAGTTCGGATAGACTTCCTGGTCCCTTAATCTGGAAATTAGTAGCTATAAGAGACAAGTGGGACGGTCCACGTGCTCTCCGGCATTAACCCTTTCGAGGAGCAGCACACGGGGACGGGCGACGCTGAGCATGCCTACGACGGAACGTTTCCATTGCTAGCACCACGACCGGAACCTTTCCCCGCCGCTTCCAATCCGTCGACTGCTCAGTGGGAATCGTCCGATTCTCGGCAAGGCTACGTGGCTCTTGTAAGATGGCCCATCCCGGCGGGAGGGGATAGGGGGTCTGGGGGGTGGGGTGGACCGCCATCTCTGCCTTCTCCTTTCAGACGGCACATCCCTGAGTTCCCGGTGCTGCGCCACCGCCACCGCAAGCAGAAATGGCAGCTATTAGCAGGCAGGAAGAGAGAGAGGGAGGCCACCACACAAGGGCCTTTTGTGTTCCAAGCCTTGTGTGTCTCTGCTGCTTGTTTTCCAGCGTCTTTTGTGGCTTGATTAGTGGATCCTTTCACACATTCTCACATGCGGGGGGGGGGGAAGGAAGCTGTTTGCTCACAGGCTATTTTTAGTGAGGCACAGACAGGCCGCAACGGGAGGGGTAGCGATGGTGTCCGTATCAACGCTGTATGAAGTCGCCGGGGAACTGGAACGCCGCAGCCAAACTGAAGAGGAGTTTCACCAAATGACAGGAATACACGTTTGTCAGGGGTGCTTTCTGGGCGGTGGGAGTTATATGACGTGGTCACCTCTGAAAAGTTGGGTTTCTCTTTGGAGGTACCACAAGTACCTGCAAATAGGTCTGGATGAGCATTTCCAAAAAAACCCAAAAAAAAAAAGTCTTGCTTCGCTCCTTTTCTCGGGCTTCACTTGCACAGAAATACATTCATCCATGTACAAATGATGCATTTCCCACTGCAATTCTCCAGTCTGCTGTAGTTGTGACTATCATTATTGGACGTATCCCTATTTAAAGGACCTATAACCTGAACGGAACCCTAATCGAGCCCTAATCCGCCTCTCCGACACGTGACTAAGGCCTTGTTTAGAGGAGCTCTCCTCTTAAACCTCATGACATACCTGGACGTAGAGGAAGGGGACAACATACCAGGACTTCGATCTTGACTAGAGGAGCCAGTGAATTCTGCCCAGCCTCAAAGACCGCAGGCTGTGTATGGTGTTGGGCTCACCCTCCCTAACATGCTCCACTCAGCTCGTGATAACCAGCTGATGGACGCACTGAGTCAGGCACAGGTTAACCCCACTTAAAGTTTTACGGCTGTAAAACGTTTACTCACGGGTCTCAGTGGCGCGACACAGGTGGTCCCTGCGACGATGCAAAGCGCCTGCTGCAAACTGAGCAGGATGGCCTTGATGAAAAAGAGCACAGATATAATAAAAGAATCACATGAATGTGCAGTGGAAGGATGTGGAAATCAGGAATCTAAGAACCAGTTCTGGACTCGTCTGTAATTTAGTTTATTTCAGGTTCCGTCCGTCTGCTAATATATCTGACGTGTGTTGCTGATTGGTTGCGCATATCAGAGTCTTTCTCCAGCATTGACCCGTGACATCCCAATACGCCCCAGTACATCCCAGAATGAAAACAAACAAACCATATAGTAGAAAAATCTCACAATCTGAATGGTGGATTAATAGCCTGTAACAGGACCACTTTATGAAACACAGTCAGGGCCGTTGGCCGTGGTCATGCGCTGCCAGTTTAGTAGCAACAGCTGTCTTTATTGCGTTATCTGCAGCTGCATTGGCCAGCTGTGTAACTACGTTTGTCGTGTGGAGAGTAATGGCTATGATCGCATCACAGCTGAAAAAAAAAAAAAAACACAACAACTTTTCTCCACTTCCATAAGCAGGACTTTCTAACACAGGCTATGTAGCTGATTACGGACACTTTCCTCTAAATCTATTTAGTATGACCAAGTTAACTGCTGCAGAAACATTAGAAATAAAAGGGTGGAATACCAAGTCACCAAATCCTGTGTAAAATTCCAAAAAAATGATTCGTCAAAGCTTTGTCTGTACAAAGCTGCATAGAATCAGTAAGGGGTACTGGATAAATCAACCCCTCTGTGATACGACGGGGCTCAAACACATCCCACAGAAAGCCACAGGAAAAATGCTGGACTCTGGATAGATTAAAGTCTATCTTTCAAAATAGCTTTAAAAAATAGAGAAAGTCAGTATAGTGAGAGTGAGAGAAAGCGAGAGTGAAATAGAGAGGGAGGCAGAGTGAGAGAGAGAGAGAGAGAGAGAGAGAGAAACAGAGTGAGAGAACAGGTAACAGAATCTTGTCCCCAAATTTCTGAATGAGCAAGGAGATCTGAGGTGTGAGGCCTTTCTTCCCTGTGCATGATCAGTCATAGACAGACTGTTCCCTCAGGCCAGAATATAAAGGCCATTACACCTGTCTCATTACCTGCCATGTCAGGAGACGTTCCTGCCCTCTGCTTGAGCTCTAGGCACTGCTCAGGGACCCACTTCCTTATTTTAACCAAAGCAGGAAGCACTGACCCCAGACCAGCAGCAGAGGGAAACTTCTAACACACATGTTGAGAACTGGTCTTCTTGTCTGCCATCTCTTGCACAGAAAAATGAAAAATGTGTCTCCCAGACAATACTGTTGAACTGTGCGGTCAAAGCTTCAAATACAGATAAAACATTGCCAGGTCCATGAAATTTCCTATCATTTCCCTAGCAAACATTCGTGTAAGGTTCCTTGGAAAATGCGGTAAAATGTAAATATAAAACTGCCAGTTTCCCCCTTTAGTTTTTATCTTCTTTCCTGAGATCTTTCTCTTTTGTTCTTCTGTGGGCCGTGGCCGGAGCGGGGTGGGGGGGTGGGTCAGGGGAGTGGGAGGTCAGCTCTGAAACGGTGTTCTGTTCTGGAAACGAGCCCCAGCCAGGTCTCACCGAGTGGCACATTTTCAACACAGTCAATCCTGCGATAGTGTTTCACCCTCAGCCTGTTCACCAGCACTGACGGATGGCTGTGGAAACGAGCCAGGTAGAGGTAGGACACGCGAGGGGGGAGACAGGCGGAGGCGGGTGGGGGTGGGTGTACGGGTTATGGGCGGTGGAAGGGCAAGTCAAATTGCTCACCTGCCATTCCCACCTACAGGTCCCCCCTGTCTGTCTCTTTTTTCTTTCTTCCTTTCTTCCTTTCTTTCTTTCTTTCTTTCTTTCTTTCTTTCTTTCCAAGCTCTCTGTCCGTTGCAGTTTAGTGGGCATCTGAAGCTCTCCCATTCCCTCTCTCTCCCTCTCTCTCTCAGACAGCGCAGTGAAAAGCTGACGGGGCCACCTGAAGCCCAGCCTGCCATGTTTTGGAAAGCTCCAGGGCCCTCGTGCCTGTTGTTACCTGTCTGAAACAAACAATCAGCAGAGGCAGTAGGGCAGGAGCACAGCTCCCTCCCTCGCTGAGCAAACCATCACCAGGTGTGCACGCACACCACCCACCCTCCATCAGCGGCCTGTCACGCAGAAGATGTTTATCCAATTTGTCAAGATAATCTTTCCTCAAACAAGGCCCAGGCCCAGACCTCCACACACACTCACGGACACACACACACACACACACGTGCGCACAAGCGCACACGCGCGCGCGCACACACAGATACACACACACACACACACACACACCAAGGCAGGCTAAAAGGCAACCCATTTCTTGTATTCTAACTGGTGAGCGTCAGCTGAGATGGAGCTCTGAGGAATTGATATGTGTCTTAACTGAATTATCTGTCCAGCTTCATTATGATTTTCGTTTTTTACGTGCTTTGAAATCTCTTCATCCTTCTCAGACTGATCATTCAGTTCATTTCATAAATTTAGACACTTAATGAAGCCTCGATCGGGTTCGGATCCCCCCTCCCTCCGGATTACTGCTTTCTTAATGATGTCACTTTTGCTGCAATATAAACTGGCATGCAAATTAGCATAAATAACCCGCAATGCAACACACACGAGAACACAAACACACATATACTCGCAACCACAGAGATACGCACCCATAAATTACAGTGTAAGTTAAAAAACCCTAAAGAGTCTAAAGCCGTTCATTCTATAATGAACCTTTTCATTGGCCATGGTCTGGATTAATCTAAAGGGATTTCAGAGCAATATTCATAAGCATTTAATGATTCACAAACTTTAAATTTAGAGAGGTTTATTTATCGAAGGATATCATCTTCAAATAATAACTGCTATATTACGAGCCTCTTAAATGATGTTCGCTATAATTACACAGTCAAGGCTCTGCCGTCCTTTTTGGAGAGCAACATCTATAAAGGCCGTGTGTGGAAAATGAGAGTTGGGAGGGAGAAACATGAAAGTCTCGGAAGTTAGAGGTTACTCTTCGAGCTCAAAGTGCCACAGACACACAAACACACACACACACACACAAAATATCATATTTTGATGCAAATGAAGAGGAAGAAACATCACAGGCCTGCATTAAGAGAAGGACGCCGATGCGATGCGGGGCTGACAAACAGTTTAAAAGCGGGAGAAATGCTACCTCTTTGCGCAATCAGGAGAAAAATCGCCATCAAACAGGACTAAGCTGTGATAAGAAGCCCCAGAGTCAACAGCGAATTCCTCCTAATGGATAAATCACTGAGGACACAGAGGGAAACCAAACACTCAACTTCACCTTCACATGACTTCACTTAACGACATTTTCCACTTACCTTAGCGATACATACACAGGACGTAGTGGTCGTATTTACCATCCTCTCCTACCCATGTTCAGTTTTAATTCAGAATTTTAAAGGCTTTATTGTACAATGAAAGAAATGACCTCCTGTTTTTATTAATGTCTAGGAAAACATACATACTGCTTATTTTTTTTATTTAGTCCTCTATAGACAATTTGTGCTTTTAACAAACTTAAGTTAAACAAGGCCAAATTTTCTGTTACAGTAATATCTGCATGAGGAACACGAGAAGTCTCCAAGCAATATGTCACCTGTACTCTGTCATCAGAGTACAGAATACACCGGCCCGGGACTGACCGCGTCTGTTGGTGCTGTAAAAATTAACCCATTTGTTTAAGAAATCATAAGAGCAGTGATTCTTATGTGGTTCGCCTAATATGGAGGTAATGAAAGTTAAATTGCTGGATAACATCAGAAATGGTGTCGCTGTCCAGTTCCTCACAGCGCATTCCACAAACCTGTTACCAGTGTGTCTCTGCAGCCTGAAACAGCAGCCTGTTCAGTGCACAGCAAGACAGAGATTTGCACAAGCAATCAGATTTCAAAACCAGGATATTATTTAAAGTTTATACTCTGCCTGATCTGATCTGCCTCTCTCTCTCTCTCTCTCTCTCTCTCTCTCTCTCTCTCTCTCTGTCTTTCACACACACACACACACACACACACACACCTCCAGCTGGCCCTCATCCTGCTCTGCATTGCTGTTCTGAAAGATCGGATGTTTTTCTCTTGCTCGGCCACCACCCTCATGGAGGGCTTACCATGCTCTGAAGGTCTAGACAGCACGCAGAGTTGCAGAGCTGGTCAGGCTGGTTAGCTAGCGACCAGCACCAAGCGTAGCAGCACATCACCCACACTGGCTATCGGGATGTTTTTGCACGCGCAATCGCTCTATCAGAATGCCATCCTGCTCTAGGCTGGCACTTCAAACGGGCAGCACAGCAAGATGCAACACGTCTGTCAACGAGACGTCCCTGCTGTTTGCCATTTTGAGAACAAATCTTTGAAGCAAACCTGGCTGATCATCACTCAGTTCGCATATCATATTTTAGAAGAGTCGTGAAATCAACAAATCTTTAAAATAAAAAAAAAAACCTCACACAGGACTGAGCTTGCTAAAAACCTTTCTCTGCAGTAATGTCATCGTGAGAAAGTACAGAGAGGACTGCTCTCTCGAAGGAGTGAGTTGTTCACTATCATGGTTAATATTATTTTATGAAATACACGTCTGAACTGCTTAGTGAAAAACAAGCCCGAAATTACACAACCTCACACCCTTTCACAATAGCCTACTCTCAGAGACTGCAGCTCCAGAGATATTAGGCAACACAGATATTAAGCAACCAGAGCTGTTAAAAATGACTGACATGGTGCGAAAAGGAGTGAGACGAATTTTTTGGTATAGTAACAGGACATGACCAAGGATACGGAGTAGCTTAAGAACAGATTCACTTCTAACTACAGAGGACTGACACTAGTTGTAATCCATAGTAATATCTTCTGACAGTTTTGTTGTATTTAACTATCTAAATGTCCAAACAAGTGAAGAGCTGTGTGGTTAGCACCTTGTTCATATATTCATGGTAGCTTAGTGTTTAAGGTATTTGACTTGTAATCATAAGGTTGTCAGTTCAAGCCCCACCACCAGGTTGCCACTGTTCGGCACTGAGCAATGCCCTTAACCCTCTAATACTGAAATTGTACTCAGTTGTAATTGTAAGTTGCTTTGGATAAAAGCATCGGGTAAATGCAAATCTTCATTTCATACTGTCGGTGCAATGATTGTAGAGCTACCAGATGTAACACTCTACCACAAATACAAGGGATCAATCTTATTTGCAACAGTAAAGTTTACTTGTACTAGAAAAGTAGTGTCGAAGTATAAACACAATGTGGTTTACAACACAAGCAGGCAGAACAGCGACAAGCTTTGCTCAGTAAGCCTGGAGTGTTGAAATGAGTTCTTCACAGTTCTGATGGGAAATAAACAGTAAGATAAGCATTAGACAACTAGTATAAAATGTGTAGCGTTGGAAACGTGGCTGCAGTGTATCACTAATGATGCCTCATACATGGGAGACAGCAGGAGTCAGCCGTGAGTGAGATCAAATAAGACGCAAAGAAAATTCCTATGAACGCTTCACCCAAACGCACGTCAGTCCTGGGTTCCTAAACCACATCAGTGTTCATAGACCTGTGCAGGAACCTCATAACGGTCGGTGTTGTGAGCAACATTCACCAGTTTCCCTGCTATATACCACAAAAACCAGGAGGGTCATGACATGTGAAAAAAGTACAATAATTTAAAAGCATTGAACATTGTAAAAAAAATGTAAAAATAAAATAAAATTTTAAAAACCCAAATACACCTTGTTTTATTTTTGTTGCTTTTGATGTGTGGCCACAGTGATGTGAGGAGTGGATTTCAGACAGCTAGTTTTGCTAGGGGCTTGGCATAGTCAGGACAGAGGGCTGAACCCTGCACGTCTCTGTCATTGGCGTGAGTAATGGAGCATGACAGTACCCTGCCATACGAGTGGCCTCTAACCTCGGTAATAGGGGCCTGGTAATGGGAGCTGGGTCTCCAGACCACACCGAGCCTCTGCGTGATGTTAGCACGGTCCTGTCAGATTCCAGATCAGGGACTGGAGTAATTTCTTGTTTTGAGTTGTTGTTGTTGTTTTGATTTGGTTTGGGGAGGTTATTGCTTTTTATCTTAAATGATCAAACCTTAAGGTGGGACTGTTTAGGGGAGGGGAAAAGGGTGAATTGTATAGTACTGGCAACTACAATCTCAAGCTCTGGGCCTCCAGAGTCACGCTGTCTCTGTCCTTGGTCAGAGTTTCCCACAGCCATACAATTTATAATTATCCTGATGCTAGTGAGTTTGGGATGACAGTATGGGATTGACCTTTACCCCTGGCTGAATCCTGCTGCAGATGTTATCTACCCAGCAGGCCCTGTTACACCGGTGACTGCAACACTCACTTTTTCCTGCCAACAAACTGGAAAGTGAAGTAGAGGTAATGCCTGTTGTCAGGACGTGCTGGACGGACAAACCGACAGGTATGAACCGGCAGGGAGGAGGTCGCGAACCCTCATCCTCAGTTCCCAGGCTGCCGAACGCCCGCGGGGTTCGGCAACGCCACCATGTTTTCCAGATTAGACCCCAGCCAAAATTAAACACGCTAAACCCCAAACCCTCCAGGCTGCCAGGGGAATATTTTGCCAATCACCATGGACACAAATCTAGGCAGCTCTGTCAAAATAGCAATTATAGCAGAAAAATGTAAAGAAAGTATTTCTTTTCCAAATGTACTGTGCTATGCAGCATTCCCACAGACACATAACAACGCAGTTTTCACTGAACTTTGACAGAAGCCACTCGAGCTGCTTTTTAACAAGCCACTTTCTCAACTAAGACTTTCTCCTGCCTGAGACTGCCTGCGTGTATACAAGAATGAACAGGTTCATGGGTGCTGAACTGTGTTTGGAAGATGTGGGGTGGGGCTCGGGGAGTGGGCGTGTCCTGCAGTGAGGGCAGGAGGAGGGGCAGATGAGGCTACACGAGGCCAGGTGTGGAGGCAGGGCTATGGGCTGAGGGGGCGGGCGGGTTGGGACCGGGTTGGGGGGGGTTGGGGGGGGGGGGGGGGTAGGTTCGGGGGGCAGGTTCGGGGGGCAGACCGGGCAGCTGTCAGTGCAGGAGTGGCGTGTGAACCACAGGGAAACTGAGGGTTTGTGACACACCGCCGCTCAGGCCGAAAGCCGCGCTGGCGACAGGCGCGTAACGCCTTCGCACACAGACACAGTCTGACAGCTCTCTGCTGGAGTGCAACTGCCCCTCATTGCCCCACCCTGCCCGCCTCTCTGCACAATTACACCCCCCCCCTCCCTCCCACCCAGCCCTCTGCTCCTCACTGCTCCCTACCCCATGGAGGCTCTCTCCTTTATCACCCCCCCGCCCCCAATCTCTGCCCGCCCATGCAGCACGCCCGAGGAGAGCCTCCGGACAGCCAGAGATGGCGTCTGGACGTCAGCGTTTAATCCTGTGAGGGACATCAGCCTGTAGACGGAGATGGAGAGCGCAGTTGAGGGGGGTTGCAGTGGTAATGAGGGTAGTCCAACACAAACTTGTTTTCTTTCATGGGATATTAAAACACAAAAACTACCCATACATGGTGTAGGCCAAAGGACGATATTTGATAACTAGTTCATCTTCCACAATCTCCATGTAAGAATGTTTGCCCTTGTCCTGTCCATGCTGCCAAATCCTGAAGTCACAGTTTCTTGAGACATGGAGGTTTCAGTTACACAATAGGCATTTGTCCTTATCATACTACATCTGTTGTTTGGGTTTCCGCAAGCTACACATCACTGCTGTTTGTGTATCCACTGTGATTACTATTCATCCCGCCACCATGAGCTCATCGGACCTTTTTAGGACCCAGGCTGTTGTTTAAGGGCAAACCTAGCAGCTAATTTTGAAATCATGACACATTTAAATCAGAGATGCAGCAGATCACTCGGACGAACAACCAACCCCGTAGTTTAATGCTATTGTGTAATGTTGTAATGATATGGCTTCCCTTTGACTGGCCAGTGCCTCAGTCACATGTAGGCAAGTGACAGAGGACATTGCTTATCTCTTGATGACTAATGTTGATTAGCAAGACTGGTGAGTTCCGTGTAGAGAAATTGAACTTGAGTGGTGTATTATCTAGTAAGGTTCAGTTCAAGCTGTGATTGCCCTGCCCTGAGCGAGCTGAAACTTTAGTCTGGGAACCACACACAAGCTCCCTGGCCGACAAAAGTCTCCTGTATGTGTTAATTAGAGTCTGAACTCAGGTGTTAACCTCCCTGCCTCATACTGTGTCTTGCGTAATTGCTCTGCAGTTGGCCTGCTCCAGCCACAGCTGTAATTATTGAATTAGTATAAAAGTTCACGCAGTTCCTCGGATTTCAGATCCTTATTAAGCTTCCTGATGAAATATTAATCCCGGGGACACAGCGCTTGCGTGTGTGCATGCGTTGTGTTTCTCACGTTCATCCCACACACCTGCATGGAGGGTTTTTCTTTGTGTGTGTGTGTGTGTGTGTGTGTGTGTGTGTGTGTGTATTGGGCGATTTGGATTCACAGCTTGTGTTACCTGGAGAAAGGAATGCGCATTAAGTGTGTTTCTGTACCCTTCACCTATCTTGCCATGAAGCTTCAGGAGTCAGGAGCCCAAACCTCACAGGCCTTAAAAGAGGCCTAAACAAGCAATTCGGGGGGGGCTCTGGAAATGCAGGAAAAGTTGCCAAAAGAGCTTTTCAGGAGCGCGAAGGCGGCGTCTTTGAACACGCGAGACTTAAAGGCACGCTGCTAAAAGATGAACCGGCTAAATCTTGCATGATGACAGAACTTTGTCCTTTTTCATAGCATTCACTTTACAGGTTATATTCACTGGGGATACTTAAGTTAGAACATAATTGAGATTTATGTTGAGGGTGTTCTATACGTTACCCTGAACACTTCCTGTGAATAAATGTGCAGCTAGAAAAAAAAAAAAAAAAAAAAAAACTAATTACGAACAATTACGTCTTCCTTCCATTACCAGAGTAAACTTCACAGTAATCTTACTGGAGAACTAGAGGTAATGGGGGTGAGGCTGAAAGATAGATGGTCTCAGAATAGCAATAACATGGATGACAGAGTAAACTCGTCACTTCCGGAGAAGCGAAAGAAAGTTTTTTGCCATCTCATTTTTGAAAGGTTGCATTTCTTTAGTGCTGTTTTTACCCAAGTGTACCTTATCAATGAAGTAAGCACCGTATCAATATCAAATGCTTCTTTGTGACATAACTGACACACAGATAATTGCCTGTGATGGCTGTCGTGTTTATCTTGAGCTATTTTTAAGAGTTGGCAGATGGATTGGGCATTCCTCTCTGACAGCAAAAAGCTAACTGCAAGCCAACCTGCCCGTTAAGAACCGGTCTGGGCGTATTGAGAGCGGCAAGTGTGGTAAGGAGCGGTGTTGGCCCAGAGTCATGGGAAAAGAGACACGGGCGGCCGCATTGACGTGTGGGCCGTCGGGGCGGGGCCTGATCCCAGTGACGCTTCAGGGCTGGAAACAATGCAGGGGGTGTTGGTCGTGCGCGTCAGTCCAGAGAGCGTCAGGAAAAACACGGAGGAACAGACACCCAGGAAAAATGCGCTGCGGTTATCTAACAGCTACCTGTTGGATGATGCAACTTTCCACAGTTCATGAGTTCATACTTGGTGTCTGGAGGTAAAAGTACCTTGAGGTACCTTGAGGTAGTCAGCAGGTAGAAGTATCTCTAGGTAATATGTTGGCAGAAGCATCTCTAGGTAGAAGTATCTCTAGGTAATCTGTAGGTAGAAGCATATCTAGGTAGTCTGTGGGTAGAAGCATCTCTAGGTAGGAGTATCTCTAGGTAATCTGTAGGTAGAAACATATCTAGGTAGTCTGTGGGTAGAAGCATCTCTAGGTAGAAGTATCTCTAGGTAATCTGTAGGTAGAAGCATATCTAGGTAGTCTGTGGGTAGAAGCATCTCTAGGTAGAAGTATCTCTAGGTAATCTGTAGGTAGAAGCATATCTAGGTAGTCTGTGGGTAGAAGCATCTCTAGGTAATATGTGGGTAGAAGTATCTCTAGCCAATCTGCAGGTAGCGGTGTTTGTAGGTAACAGCTAACGCTGTTGAAACCCTCGCCAGCGATGATCAGAGTTTAATGTGAAGCTAAATGACTGTGATGGTTCTGGCAAAGGAGCCCAATTCCAGACTGAATGAGCTTACCCTTTTTGGAAATTCTGATGAACTGATTAGAAAGAATGTCCATGCCAGTGCGCTGGCCTTGAGAAAACCCAGGCAGTGGAATTGACTCCACAGATTGGCTTGGATCTGTGTTCAGATCACTGGCCTGTAGTAAAACAGACACCAATTATTGTAGTGATTGTAGCTTGTTGTAAACGAAGACTGGGAATTAATAAAATGAGAGGAAATTTAGACCGAATGGAGCACTCGTGTTACGTTTCAGTCTGTTGTACCATTTCTTAAACCGTGCTACCATGCTACTGCTATTATAAAAACAGCTACATTTTGCTTTAATAGGTCAATACTAAAAAAGACCAATCATGGCAAAATTCAAGATGAGTAGAGAGATTACAGGCATGTAAATCAGGTGCATTTAAATCAGACCACTGAACAAACATAGTTATACTTAGGAACTGTTCACCTTCACCTACCCTAAAGCATGACATTCACGATCCATTTTGGAGAGAAACCTGAATGTAGTGGCAGCGTTCAGTCAGTGGACTTGTTTACTGTGCCTGGAGGTGTTGACAGACTCTAGTGAGCAACAGAAACACATCAAGATTTGAAGGGGAGTTAGTGATCCATCCTAACAGAAGACGATACATGTCAGAGGTTGAGATGTGTGTGCGTGCCACCTCAAAGAATTCTTAAAATTCTTTTTTTAAAAAACCTTCTCTGGCAAGGTACACATCTGAATTTTCCAAGTAAGAATGCAATGATAACTAGATTTAAAATTAGCACAGGAAACCCTTTAATTCCGTCCATGGTGTGGCTAATATACAGTGTGTATGCTAGTGTAGGCATATAGTGACCAAAAATCAACAGCCATAATGTGATTAATTTGTTTTTATTGTCCATAAGACAAAACACATAGGTTACTTGTGGACAAGCATTTTCGAAATTTATATTGTGCTAATTTGACTAGACCTGGATTTATTTCTACTTTAAATGCACAATGCCATGTGCAAAATACCTTTTTTGCTGTGATAGTTCAGTGGAACAAAAATCAACATAATCACCCTTTCATGCTTAAAAGTCATGTGACATTTCTTTCTTGCATAGATGGAGGCTTCGGGTGTCGCTGAAATATAATTTGGTAGGAGACGTCCATCCTCACCCTCCAGTCAGGAAGACGACTGAGAAAGCACAGGACTGTGAGTGCAAAAAAATGAGACAGTAAAGGGGAAATATGGTTAGGGAAGAATAGAGAAGAGAATGGTTGTGAGAGGGAGGCTAAAAGAATCTGTCAAGATGTACAACACATGGAGACACAGAGACAAATGTGAGGATGGGGGGCGCAAACGCAGGATGAGGCGAGAGCAGGAAACGGGAGATTTTCTAGATGTTTCGGAAATTTGAAAAAGAGACAAACGAGATACAGAAATAAATTGAATGCGAACACAGAGGCCTGAAAGGAAAAGATAGTGAAGGTAGAAAACGCCACGTAAAACAGAGAGCGAGGGAGCCTTAAGAACGTGGAGATACAGCCAGAGGAAAAGAGACAGAGAGCTAAAGAACTAGAGAGGGGGAAATAAAGAGAGGGAGAGGTTTGGGTAGCGCACATGCCTCCGCTGTGCGTGGAGTCTTGCGTAACTCCACGCGGTGTTGGTCTGGTAGGGCACGTTTGCACGGGGCTTCATTCCATGTTTGTGTTAGTTCCTCTCTCTAAACAGAGATGACAGGAGTCCTGCTGTGTTCTGGAAGCGTCCCCCAAGAGGGGGACCACGTCATTAAGAGGCCAACACGCTCCGGAGCTTCACTCTTCTCGTCTGCCGGCCCCACAGGGCCCTTTCCCCCTTCGCGATCACAGTTCACTCGAAGCATTACAGGAACTCAGGAACTCGAGTGGCCCCTGGTCCCTCCTCCTCCACACATGATTCGGCCATCATATAATTGTGGAGGCATCCATGAGCCGGGAGAGGGGTGAGCGGGGAAATGTGTCTCTGTGGAACGACCGGGCCATGCCGCTGGTCTGGGCTTCTGTGTGGAGCTGCGTGGCTGTAAGCTCTCCCTGCAGATGAAGGTGCTCCCAGTGCAATCCCACAGCTGCCTGTGTGTGTGTGTGTATGCACGTGTGTGCTGATAAAGCCCTTATATGAGTGACACATTCCAGCTTTAATTAGGCGCTGTCACCTGGGACAGAAGCTTGCTAGAGCCCAGCGATTCTCGTGCAGCACCACTTAAAAGAGGTTTACACAGAAGTCACGACAGCACGACCGAACTTGGACACGTTATAGCGAGTAAACCGACTAACTGGACTAATGTGAATTAAAAACATACTAAATGTTTCTGAATCTCCCAGTTTCTGGTTTATTTGTGTAATCATCATAACTGTAAATGGTTCACCTTCATAACGATATATGCATCCACTCCGTGTGCACCCCTAAGAAAAAGAGACACCGTCCCATGTGGCAGTAACCTAAAGGCATTCATGCAGAGTTGGCTACACTACTCTCCCCGAATCAAACATCCCCTCCAAAACGGTTTCTTTTTCTGTCAGTAAAGGAATTCGCACAGACACAATTAAAAGCTTAGGCAGTGTGCCAGAACTGGAAATGTGGTGTGACATGGCCG
The DNA here is from genome assembly GCF_041902795.1 of Electrophorus electricus. NCBI lineage: Eukaryota > Metazoa > Chordata > Actinopteri > Gymnotiformes > Gymnotidae > Electrophorus > Electrophorus electricus. The sequence goes on from NC_137522.1 coordinate 6,608,943, forward strand.
TGAGTCACTGCCCACCCTGAGGATGTTTGTTATCCGCTGGGTGTTACGAAGTGGAGCGAGAGTGCAGTAAAGGTTACGGCGAGGAGAGTCTGCGTGTGGGCCATTAACGCTTAATCCTCCAGCTCAGTCACACTCACGCACACTCGCGCAGCCCCACCGAGCTTCTGCCGGCCCTGCCCTCGCGCTCGACCCAACCGTTTTCGCCTCCGCAGCGTCTGTACGGAGCTTAAACATACGGATTGTGCAGGAGGATGACGTGTGCGGAACAGGCCCGCGTGCACGTGCATGTAGGGATGGGGCGAGTTGAACTCTTATCCTGCTAAAATCAACATCAGCCTTGCAATTACACAAGCGAGACCCGGTGTATCAGCTCAACAACCACCTGCCGATATCTCCCACAACCACGTACAGAGATCTCTAAAACCGAACGACAGCACGCATGCGCGAGGACATGCAGCACTGAAATGTACAAGCACTGTCAATGACAGGCGTGCCGCGTCTTGTGTTACATTTCAGGTCAAATAGACCTGTAATCTGCTATAATGTTGTAATGTTTTGCAGGCTAATGTCTGCCATCTAATGCCCTTCGTTCCTTGGGAGAACTCCAGCCCGAGCAGATTAAAAACAGCCTGCCCATCAGCACGCTCCGCCGCTCCCATATTGGATTTGCACTCTCAATTATTCATACGGATGTATTTTGAAAACTCTAACTGACCCAATCGGTGTCAAATTCAAAATTTGTTCCTCTTGCATTATTGATGCCGCTCGGCCGTTGGGGTAATGAGAGAAACTTTTTCTGTATCAGCTAATGTGCACAGGAGTTTCAAACATTGACAGGAACAAGGCCGCGTGTGCCCAGACAGCTGATGCAAAGCATCTTAAAACTTTAAATGAAAACTCTGAAATGACACCCTGCCTGGATAGTTCACAGGTATCTGCAGCTGTTATTTTCCCTTTCAGTACATCCCATCAAGTTTAAGCAAAATATGTATTTTTCTGACTATGTATAAATACATGTCATGAATGTGTCATAATGGCTGCTAAGATCTTTGCCTGTGTTTACCTCAAGGGCGGTTACTATAAGTATAGGTAATATAAGAAGACAAATATGGGTAGGCTAAGGATGAGGGAGGGCCGTTACAGGAGGCTCATTTCAAAGTTTCAAATGTTCTCACATACTCAGAACAAGTTTGTATGTATGTTAACTTAAAATGAAAAGTGAACACAGTGATTTGTAAATAACCTTTGACCTGTATTACTTTGAAAACAACACAACAGTACATTATTTGATATTTTACTTCATGAAAAAAAAAGTTTGTGTCCATTCCCTTTTACAACGGCTAAAATATATTTAGAGACTGAAGACACCAAGCGATGACATGTAATTTTGTCCTGTTCTTCCTGCAAACAAGCTTCAAGGTGTGCAACAGTACAGGAACCTCAAAATGCACCATACGTTCTCTATTGGCGCCCTGACGGGACTCCAGGCAGGTCATCCTACACGTTCTCTGTCGGGACCCTGTCGGGACTCCAGGCAGGTCATCCTATACGTTCTCTGTCAGGACCCTGTCAGGACTCCAGGCAGGTCATCCTACACATTCCCTGTCGGGACCCTGTCGGGACTCCAGGCAGGTCATCCTACACGTTCTCTGTCGGGACCCTGTCAGGACTTCAGGCAGGTCATCCTACACGTTCTCTGTCGGGACCCTGTCAGGACTTCAGGCAGGTCATCCTACACGTTCTCTGTCGGGACCACATCAGGATTACATGCACCCCGTTTTCCGCAGTCATGCCTTTACACTGTCTGCAGAATGTGGTTTTGCATTGTCTTGTTGAAATATGCATGGACATCCCTGGAAAAGATGTTGTCCTGAAGGCAGCATATGTCACTCCAAAATCTCCATGTACATTTCAGCATTAATGGTGTTGTTACAGAAGTGTAAGTTACCTTCCCCAGAGGCACTGGCTCGAGCCTATACCCGAGACAGACCCGAGACAGAGCCTGGTTTTTGGCCATTTCTTCCAAAAAAGACTTGAGATATTGATTTGTCAGCCCACGACCCAACTGTGCAATGGTCGATCCCTGACGCATCTGAGCCCAGAGAAGATGACGGGGCTTCTAGGCAGAGTTCATGTGAGGCCTCCTGTTGGCACTGTAGTTTTAACAGGCATTTGTAGATTTAAATATATACAGTAGTGATTGGCAAAGGTTTGCCAAAGTAACCCTGAGCCCACGTGGTCATACTGATTATAGATGAATGACGGATCTTCAGGCAGTGTCATCTGAGGGATCAGAGATTATTCATCTTAGCCCTGCACCCTCACCCTTTACGGACTGACATTCCTCCGGAATCCTTCAACCTTTTAATTACTTTGTACATGATGATGGTGTAATTTCCAAATCCTTCCCTGTCTTCCTTTGAGAAGCATTGTTTTTAAACATTTCAGCAATTTTCTCATACAATACGCTGGCAAAGTTTCGTTCATCTGCCCAGTTTGGCTGCTGCCCAGTCCTGCCCAGAAGGGACCAGGATGTTTCTGGGGCTTTTGTACCGAATCATGATTATCACAAACTGTTTCACATCACTCACATCACAGAACTGATTCATTTGACCTCATTACTAGCTCAAAACTGTCCCCAGACCAGCTATTTGTTGGAATGTGTTGCAGATCTGAATGGGTAGATTGGATGTGTGTGTGTCTGTGTGTTTACAAATGAAATAAAGCTGACCTGACAACACATGAAATATCTTGAGTCAATTCTGTCTGCATTTTCTTTTTTTGCATGCACCAAAATCCAAAATCATTTCTTTTTCTCTTTGCATTCTCCATGCCATCCCATCATTTTCTGACTTGAGGTTGTTGAGACACTGTAAATCCATTGTGACTTTTACAGCTCAGACCATTGTGTAACATTAGAGCCATTCAACTAATGGAGTGGACCTACAATGTGGACATATTAAAGAGAATTATTAAAACTGATTATTGTAAACTACTTAACACCCTAAACATGTTTATATGTGGGTTTTATATGTTTGTATATAACATATAAAGTGACAGCAGGCTGTGTATTAAAAATTATGACATGTGGTGATTATAACCTGGTACATTAGGTATTTTATAAGAAGAAGCAGCTAGCTGCTAGCAGTTTAACCAATAATTCTGGTTTCTTTTTGTTAAAGTTGACACAATGCATTATTATTATTGAATAAGCTTTGCCAGCCCAGACTATATTTCTGATTTCAGATTTTTATTCCTCCAATAATAAATGAAAGTGTACAGACACGTGTTTGTCTTGGTGGTTAAACATTAACATCCCTAATCATGTGTGTGCAGTGCACGGGTGGCCGAGCCTGCGTGGAATCCAGTCTGACCTCACCTGCAGGACGGCGGGGTGAGATTAGCATCTGGCCTTTGACACACAGAGTCTGTAAAGTCTTTTTTTTTCTCACTCGCTGTCCCCCATCAATCAAAACAGCATGCTCCAAAAGCAACAGAAACATTCTGGAAGTCTTCGAGAGTGCCTGTGCATTAGTGTGTCTTCCCTGCGTTACTCACGTGTCTTCAACGCATTCTACACAGTCCACTGCAGCCTGACTAAAGTCACAGTCTGGCAAAATATCTGATATATATATATATATATATGAAGCTTTATAGATATTTTATCTCCACCACACCATCATATATGGTATACAGGGAAACAGTCTAGAATGCCATTGTGCCAGTAATGCGAGCTTAAAATGACATCAGTGCAAAGGCATCTGAGATGGCCAGGTGAGGTATACCACAAAGTCTTTGCTACTGCTACAAACCCGCACCCAGACCTTAATGTGACTGCATGCATTTATTGCCCGACCACAGAAGTGACGTGCTCGGTGACGTCACCATCCTTCTGTTGGCAAGACTGGAGCAGCCGGCAACATTCTAAAATTCTAACCAGCATGAAAAGAACGCATGTACAGTACACATGGGGACAAGGGGATTAAGAAATGAATGTTTCATCTCATGTGGGTGGACAGGCCATGAACCTGTGGGGGGGAGTGTCAGTCAAGAGTGGGTGCGAAATAAGAACCTAATGGGATCTTAAAATGCGCCACTATAGCACCTTTAAAATGGCCTTCAGTCAGAAGCTCTTTTTTAAATCTACAGATTCGTTGGTGCCATTTCCCTCTCCATACATGTCACATGAGAGAAAACATGCTTACAATAGAGCAGATGTAAACAAAAGCAGGAACATTAAAATAAACATAGAAATAAATAAACTCAGATATGTAATTTTAGGATAATATTTTATGTTATATTTTAGAGCCTTGATAGTTTCGAGTTATTATTGCGTTTGATTTTTAAAAAGATTTTCTCCTGCCTACTGTCTATTTTGCTCTGACAAGCTAAAACTATTTTTGTATTCATTGCATTTTCACAGACTCATCTACTCTGAAACGAGGCTCTCAGATCTATCAAGATGAACTCAGACATGCATGAGTTTATTGCATGTACATGTCTGCGTCAAACAATCCCTTCAAAGCACCACGGAGCTTTCAAGTTGATCTAAAAAGACAGAACAACTACAAAAACCACTGGAGAGCCTGAAGCGATTCCCTGTGAGTCCTTCCACAATAAAAAAAAAAAAAAAAAAAAAAAAAAAAAGTTCATTTTGTTCATTTAGAAGTTACCCTAGAGGAACAGGTTCTGGTTGCCACTCCTGTCTTTTGCAGTCATTAAAGAAAAGGGGAGGGGTAAAGAGGGAGGGGGTGGGATCATGCGAAGCAAACGGACCTATTGTGTGGCCTGCCGAATGCCGGATTCGGTAGACCTGGGCCCTGGGCTGAGCTCCTCTGGGCTCGGGGCTCCACGCTGGGGGCAGTGGGGTAACAGCTGGCAGGTGGAGTGTGGAGTAGCGATGGCCCCAGGTTCTCTCCCAGGACAAAGGCCTCATGTCTGAACTCCAGCGCCAGGCTTGGCTGCACTGAGACAAAGGCTGTCGACAGATAAGTGTAATTACCTCTTCAGCCAGCACTCACAAAGTATCTCTTCCCTGAGCGGTGGCAGAGGATGAGTTTTAATGTGTGCCGCTCGAGTGTGTGTAGTGTGTGAGTGTGTGTGTGTGTCTGCAAGAACTCTGGAGTCCTGTCTGGAGTTTATATACCCTGCAGCCAGTATGAGGCCATATCTTCCTCTAATCGCCTTTTGTAACCACATTTCATTTTGGGATCATTGTAAAATGATCAAATGTTATGAGGTCAAATGAGACTTTGTTTGGTAGGTATTAATCTCACTAAGAAACAAATGCACTTCCAACTCCCTAAAAGTACACAAAAAAACCTGCATATGCTAAATATAATGTGGGTAATATTAGATTCTGAGACTGAGCGTGGTTTCACTGTTCCAAGCCATCATGAGTCTAAGACAATGAAGTCTCTTTGCAGTACATTTCATTTGGTCAAGTGCACTGTCGAGCACTTCAGTCAGACGACAGATAATTGCACCACGGACAATATGAAGGACGGCTTTGTTTACAGCGGTTCAGTCTCCGATGCGCCAGTCTGCTTGCCCTGAGGAGGACTACACTGCTCTCATTTAGAGGGGTAAAATAGGTAAATCGCCCGTTACCACAATCTGAGCATAATCGTGACATTTATACAGCTAACACTGAGTGCGAGAGGGAGACGTGTTCTGATGTTACAAAAACTACAAGAAAAAAATTACCTTACAAGTAATCATATATCCAATAATGTATAAAAACTGAGTGAAGCTAAAAGTTTAGAAAGGCATTTAAAAATCCAAATTAAAGACCCAGAAGATTAAAGATACAGTCATTTGTGAGAATATTTGTCAGGTCGTATGCTTAGGGCTGTTTGCCAGGGCTCTTGTTATATGGTTGCAGCTTGATTATGGAGAAGTGTTCACCTTTAGGTTTTATGGCCTTGTGTGGTCTCGGGCTCCAACATGGCATATGGCCTCCTGGATATGCCACACGCTTCCTAGCTTTGAGAGGGCAACAGTATCCCATCCATTGGAAAACAAATTGTACTGGGCGATTCTCTGGCTTGTGGACATTTGGCCTCCAGAAACAAAAGCCATTTTAGTGGCTTTGACTCCTTCAAAAGAATATTTATTTACAGGGCCCCTGCTGTAGGCCCCACTGGGAGAACCGGTCACACAAACACCTCTTCAGCAAGAGTTGGCTAAGGCAACAAGGCTATCGTGAAACTTTCCAAACAGGTCAGCTATACACTAATGCCATGTGCATACAGCTGACTCCATTAGTAGTGCGGGCTTTTGGTGTTCGCCTGGCACACTCTCCTGGCAGGACTGGCAGTGCCATCTGCCTGGCCGGGAAATGCGGGAAATGGGCATGATAAACGGGTGGGTGATTGAGTGTAGGGCCTGCGTGGCGTAAAACGGGTGACTGGCACACTGGAGTGGTCGCGCAGGTCACAGCGACAGATTGGCGTGCGGACGCCCACTTGGGGCATGGACTTAGAAGCTGGGTGGCTTGGGGGGGGCTTTGGTGGGGGGGGGGGGGGGGGGTTGGCATTAACGTGGGCCATAAACAACAACCTCTGATTCAGGGTTCTGGCTCCCTAAACTTCCTCAACTCCAGGGTGGGTAGCTGGGGCTGCGCCGAAAATCTTACGCCTGCAAAATAAGGGTTCATAACAAAAAGGCTGAAAAGTGGTGGACATTTTTTTGTTCCATTCAGAGGTTGTTAACATAATTAGAACTGAGAGGGAGAGCACATGTGTGAAGGCTATGGTGAGTCTCCCAGCTGGCGCGCCGTTTTCAGGCAGGAGGGGTGCGTGGCAAACTCTAGTGCTGGCAGAACAGCAGGCCGGGACTACCGAGGAACAGACTGCAGGCCATAAATCACGGAGGCTCAACAGAACGAGCGCCCGTTGATGTCACCAGGCCACACCCACTCCGCCACCACTGACAGGAGCCATATGCAGGAGTTTGAAACCAAAGCATACGCATATTCAGATCCTGTGCTGATTATTGGCTCCTAATGTATGCTCTCACTTTGTATAACTCTTAAAGCCATATTGCCTGCCAGATGGAACTTCTGTGTCAGAGAGGCTGTCGCAGAGTTAACGGGTTGCGCAGGAAAACATCTTAAGCAAGAGGGCTAGTCCAGCACAGGTTGGATAATTGGGTGGAGAAATGGAGCAGTGAGTCAGGGTTATATAATGTGTTTCTAAGTGAAAACGTGCTGCGATTTCAGGATTATACCCAGCGCAAGCCATGTTACAGGCTCATGTTCTTGGTGTGTGTGTGTGAACAGTTAGTAAGAGTATTATAGTGAGGAGTCGAAATACACACACACACACACACACACACACACACACACACACACACACACACACGTGCGCGTATACATACATACATACATACATACATACATACATACATATATATAAATAATGCAGGGATACTGGGTATTTAAGCCACTAAACAAAAAGTGGAGTTGGTGTGAAGTGGCATCCACTTCCAGATGGATACCTCAGCATCTTCTCGGAAGCTCCCGAGAAATCCTCTTTGCCCTCACGGCGTAAGCGCCTCACAAAGTGAAGGTGGCTTGCGACGGATTGTCTTAATCTTTCCGTATTGTAAGGGGAAGGGGAGGCCAGGCAAAATGTCAGTCTGTATCAGTCAAAAACCAATTGGCTACAAGGGATTTTTTTAGGAAGTAGTTGCTACCAACTTTGTGAAAACCCCTTAACGTGCTGACACCAAAGCCCAGCATGAGTGCATGCATCCCAGGTAATTTAATGTGTAATCATATGTGTGATTAATCCCCATGTTACGATGGGGCCAATGCAATTTTGTGTGGCCCATCCAGAGGTCAGATAGCTGTTCTGCTGCAGTCAGGGTTTTCGACGGGAGCTTAGCCCTATGTAAATGAGAGTGCTGCAGGCCTAAGGGCCTACGGTACAGAGAGGTGCCTTAGATTACACATTCCAAATTGCCCCTCTATCGGAGTGGCTTAGGCCTGTGCTATAAAACTCATTACACTGATCAACTCCGAGACAAGCAGAGAGCCATTTGCCAGTGTGAGAGAGGCTTAAAAATCTCAGGGACACACGATTTCATTCCTCTGTCCGTCTGTTTCTCTCTCTCTCTCTCTCTCTCTCTCTCTCTCTCTCTCTCTCTCTCTCTCTCTCTCTATTTATCTGGCAACAGTAAACCGTTCAGCAGGTGGACTTTGGCAGTCAGAATAGAAAAGGACACTAATTTATCTTTGACACTTTCAAGAGAAATAATTAGCTGATAATGATTAGTTGTTTGCTAGTAAATATGGTTAATCTCACGTTTCAGAAATCTGAACTCACTATGTTATTAAATATGTCAGGACTGGAAAAGCCGTGTAGGCGTTATTAACACCACGGCCTTTAATTGTTTATTATTATGTTGTTATGTATTTTTTGCATTAAGACAGTAGAAGAAACATTTTAAAATTGCACGTTCAGAAGAACAAGAGCCTCAGTGAACACTCTGAGGAAATCACGAATCACTGTCGCTCGTGACGTGCTGGAAACGGTTTGCTATGGCTTTGGTCTAGGTAAGCACTGCCTCGTGTGTAGTTAAAGAAAGGTGATGACCGAAACTATGTCGAATAAATACGTAATCACAATTTTTACATTTACTTCACTGATCCCTGTGGTGGTGTTGGTGGTGGTGGTTGGTGGTGGTGGTTGGTGGTGTTGGTGGTGGTGGTTGGTGGTGTTGGTGGTGGTGGTTGGTGGTTGTTGGTGGTTGGTGGTGGTTGGTGGGGGCTAAAACAGGCCTTCCATACACATTTCACACTGTGCTTCCTTAACCAAGTCAAGGTTGGGGAGTCGGGGGTGCGCAGGGCTGGGTGGAGGCGTTGGGCGGGGGCAGGCGGGCGTAGGTGAGGGGGAAGGAGGGGAGGCAGGCAGTGAAGCATAGAGGGGAGCAACTCCCAGCAGGCAGCTGCACTCACACTCACTCTGGACCACACAGAGAGATGCCAATCTCACTTCCTCTCGCAATCCCACCAATGATCTGGGGTTAAACCGGAGATAAACGCACCCAGGGCAAACACACACAGCCAGCAGGCCCGTGTGCTCCCCGACAGAGTGCAGGGGGTGTCACGGACCGTAAACAAGCCAAAAAAAAAAAAAACTATCAGAAAGTCATTTGGGATACAAGCTACTTTGTTGTAAAGCTGCCACCATGGGGCTTACACACCTAGTTAACATGTAGGGCTGGGATACACAAAAGTATGGACAGAATGTTCCGGTAAAGTGACCTCGAGAATGAAATGCTAGACGTGTTTAGCATGGTTCTTTTAAATCGGGAAGCCCCATCAGGAGGGACTCAGCGTGGCCATACCCAGACAGTGAGCAGTCAGCCTAGACCAATCTTAGCAACATACTGGCAAAAAAAAAAAAAAAAAAAACTAGCCTTCTCAATTTGATACCAGGAATTTTCCAGTGGTTTTTAATGCCTATCGCCAACTGAAGATTTCTTCAATTCCATTAGTGGCCCAGCCAGTGTTGAGGGGTGGGGCAAGGGGTTTATTTGCTGAGAAGGCATTGGTGTTGGTGTTGGTGGGTGCTTGGTATGAGGAGCAGGTGTGTGGGGACTTTACTTGCACTACAGCTTTGGCTGACGGAGACCCTGTGGCTGGAGAGAGCCTACAGCACTAGTGGCTATGGGTTTGAAGCAGTGATAATCTAGCAAAACCATCTCACAGTCAGTGGGAGAGGAGAGGAGGGGGCGCTGATCAATCTCCTTCCCAGTTTAATCAGAGTGCATGGAACTTAAAAAGTTGCAGAAAACACCGACAGCCATCAAAAACAGCGCTACACGAACACAACCAGAACGCACAGACACGGGAACACGAGCATGCTCCCTCTCCCTCTCAATAGGAAGCAGTCCATGAGAGATGTTATCGTGCATCGGTGCTGTTTCTTCAGGTGCTCCACGCCGGGCACTCGCACGTCTACTGCTGTATCTCTTTGAGTTGTGCCCTGCAAATGCAACCCTTTGATCTGCCCACCTTTGAATGCCAAGCATGGTGGCCCTGCCGTATCCTGGCTGCGTGTCCCAAACAAACACCACCGCGCCACGGCCCCCCGCACCCGGGAGGAGTAGCTGCTGCTAGTGAGCCATCAAGAAAGCAGATGCTTATCACTGTTATGCCCCACCAGCACCAATTCCCAAATCATCTGGTAATCAAGGCAGAAACAGTACAGTCACTCCTCTGTACGGGGGGGGGGGGGTGTAAAAGTTATCATGAGGTTTTAAGCGCTACATAATTTTGCGCCCATCAAACGCCTCTGATCCTCTGATTGGCTGTACACCAGGAAAGCCGCGTGCATGATGCTTAGCAAGGTACGCTGCGTGGGGAGCTATTGTAACTCTCACCACGGGCTTGTGTGATGAGGTCACGATGGGCCTTGTTACAAACCGCTGGAGGAAAGGTCGTGATAGGAGATGTTTCACCAGTTTCACTTACTGGGCACTTGTCAGACCACAAACCCCGGTGGGCAGAGATGAAATCCGGATCTCCATAAACTCTGTGCTCTCCTACAACCCTGCCATTTCAAAGGTCCTACTTGTGCTCGGCTTACTAGTGAGTTGAAATGATTTTTTGAAGCAAGAGACCTTCCCTAAAAGAGCTCTCAACGTTATATCTGTGCTGCCGTCACTGCTATTCCAAAGAGGTGTAGCCCCCAACTCTCCCACTGCGTCACTACTAATATGTAAGAGCATGTACAGTAGAGGTCAAAGGAAGAGGACCATGGACTAGCAGTGCAGCAGACAGTAGTGCACACTCTGTCATTTATTCAAACAGTCACAAACAAGAAAACCCTTTGCCAAAGAGCTGTCAACTTTGAAAGGCAAGGATTCCCATAGTAAAAGAACACACACACACACACACACACTATTGTCCCATCGCTGTTATTAAACACTAGCAAACAGCTGCATCGTTTCTTTGCTGACTTTCACCCTCCTCACCTGGGTGGGCCCGTCTGGCTCTTCTTTTTGGATTAGTTCAACGATTAACGAAACAAAAAAACACGCCAAATCCCAATCGAGTGGCAATTGTTCGCCCAGGCTGTGACACAGCGGCAGGAAGGCAGAGCGCTTCCTTTTTTCATGCGCATTCAAAAAACTCTCCAAACAAACAGGTACTCCGCATAAAGGTGGCATCAGAGTATGAGGCATGTCTCTCATTACCGGCATTGTGCAGAGCACTGCTGACCTCGAGGCTTCCTGGCCGCAGGCGTAGGGGAGGGAGGGCTATTGTACCGGGACAAGTCGAGTTTCATTTCTCAACTTTGATGGTATTGTCTAAGTGATTGAAGCAAAGGGTTTAATGGTGAAAGAGTTACTATAAAGAGGATGTTGAACATCCTCTGAGAAAAAACAACACAAATGATTCCACATGTCCAGGGAGGAATGTTTACATGATTTGGTGGTACGAGTCCAATGTGGATATACACTGAGTAGGTGTATTTTTCTAAAAATAATATAAAATAAGTGATTCACCAACAGGCAACATACCCGAAAACATTTTTATACTTTTCATGCTATGCTGCAAAAATATCTGATGCCATTGTTTTCTTCGTAACTGCTGTAATTGCGACATGATGTGAGCAGTATTTGTGTGTGGAGCCACTCTCTGTGGGTCGAGATGTTCCTGCTTGGAACGCTTCACTCAGTCAAAACATCTCCGCTGGGGGTTGTGGGGCTTGGAGCGGGCGAGGGGGGGGGGGGGGTACAGACGCGGAGAGAAGCGGGGCGGCATTTCAAACGCACTCCGTCTCGGGCTTAAGCGTGATTGTGCGCATCCCGTGCCTACAACAATTACCGCACACCTGGGCGCAGACAGAGAGCAAGCGAGTGTGTGGCAGGAGAAAAGGGGGGAGTCCCCCCACGCCTGTCCCGCTCTGATCCCTCCCGACTCGCAGCTGTGTATCGTACGTGCCAGCCAGCCTCTTCCCGTCCCGCTCCGTCCGCCGCTACACACGCGTCTTTTGCGCGGGTGTGCGCCCGAAGGAAGGTTCTTAAACAGGACTTTGTTAGCCTATGTGATCTCGACAGCGGCTATCACTGTAAGATCAACACACTGAGATTGTGTTTACTCGGGCTCAAGAGGAAACTAGCCACAGCACGGCCCGGTTAGGAAAAACACAGCGCGCCGAGCAAGCTGCAGCTTGCTGGTACCGCAATGTTTGTGGAAGACTGAGGCATTATGGGTTTATCTAAGGTGTGGTCCACCTTAAGCATTGGTAATTACCCAGGATATGACAGCTGGAGGCTGGCAGACCAGCATTGCTTTCACTTAACCCATGAGAGTTGTTGCAGAGTGGAACACAGTGTGGTTTTCTGTCTCTGTCACACTGCATGAGGCCTTTTTCTAATTCGCTCTCCCCACGTAACACCAACAGCTAATCAAGTGCTGTCACCCTGACTTTGAATGCAACTGTTATTACACAAAGTGTAACTGCCGTGCAGAAATGCCGCTCAGTGCAGCCAAAAAAAAAAAAAAAACTAAATACATCTTCCCTCCCAAAATGTGATATTTTATTTACAAATTGCCCTAACATTCAATGTTATTCCATTACTGCCATGCTCTGTCATAATAAACACTCCAAGGGCCTATTTCCTTGCACTGGTAAGTGCATTTGCCCACAGTCCTTATGGCCTTTCCTGTTCAACAGTACACAGCCACATACGAAACCCAGTGTGCCATTCTGAACTTGCCATTAATAACTGAGCATTTCTGGGGAAAAATAAATACAGCGCAACTAGTGTTTGGCCTTTAGCTACACTGCTGTAGTTACAGAGCCAGTGTGTCCAGGAAAATGTACATTTTGATCTTTTGATGATTCAGTCTTATTCAATTTACAACTGAGAAGAATGTAGTGTGTCTCCAAGGCAACTCAACCGCACACTCAGGTCGAAACACTGCATGACTCCAGAAACTCTCATAGCTCTCTTCACTGCTCAGCCAACTAAGTGGCTAAAAAACACCGAAACGACCTACGCTCATCTTAAAACATCAAATTAGTTCTCTTTAAAAATTGCCTCTAAATTGCACTCGATAATCTGTCAGTGCCTTCCACAACCAGGGCCCTGGGTTTCACCCTCATTTTCTCATTCTTTCCATGTAGAGTTGTAGACTGAAAATTAAGTCAATGACTATATGCTTGTATACTGTATGCTTTTCGGAGAAACTCACCCACAATGTTTAGTCTGATCTGCTGATCACAATTAAACCAAATAATACTCACTCACTCTTTTTCTCGCTCGCTCTCTCTCTCTCTCTCTCTCTCTCTCTCTCTCTCTCTCTCTCCCTCCCTCCCTCCCTCCAGAAAAATGCCCTTGTATTTTAAAGCGTGACAGGACAGTGTGAGAGCTTGTAATAAGACCTCTGCCTACACCGCTAAATATTCATGCATTCTTTTCATCATCAACGACCATAACCGTGTACTTAAGCAGCAGACATGCTGGTCTCGGAGCGTGGGTGCGCTCCGTCTGACGAGGGCCAGAGAGAAACTTTAACCTGCTCCTCCAGCAGCTGAGGGAGGAGCTGGTACACAAATAAATAAACAGGACGCGCTAATGATTCTATTCTCGGTGGAGGAGCTGGCAGAGACGCGAATCCAGCAAGTGCTCGGCAGTGTAATTAGATTATTTATATCGCCAGCCTGCACTAACCTGATTAGCGCACATGTTATTGCACATACCTCTCCTGCTCATGTGTCAGGGCCTAGGTGACTGGCTTCACACCACCCGTCAATAGGCTCGGGCTGATGTTAGCCTATTAGCGCTAAAGTGGAGAATTAGCCGGCTATGATCTGTTTGTCCGTCAGCGTTAGCACTGGCAGTCGCTCGCTGCTGCTAAACAGGGTAGTCTGTCAGGAAAACAGACTAGCACAACGTAAATCCTTCGTTAAAATACAGATAATCCCCCAGTGAGCTAAAGCTGCATGCCAAAATAAAGCAAAGACTTCAGTCTGATCAGCTGTTACCAACTGCCTCAGAACAGACGTGTCAAACCAGACACACCCTACGCCATCATTAACAATGTGATATGTCATTTAGCATGTACCTGCTTTGAAATAACATGAAAGTTCATAACTAACGAAAAAGCAGAATCAGTACAAAGTAGCTGGAAAAATATTGTTCCTCTTGTCCTATTACACACACAGACAGACTAGTAGAAAAAGAAAAGTAAAAATCGCACAGCAAACGCAGCAGCCTCGGGCCACGCAGGCCTACTGTGTGTTGTGTTACTCTCGTGAAGTCTAGAATGGCGTCTAGCTGAAACCTTTACCCAGATGTACACACTAGGCCACTCCAGGCAAAGTTCCACCGCAGAACTGGCGTTAAGCGTCTTGCTCCGGGGGCCAAGTCATGGAGCAGGATCATGACATCTGGAGCCATAATTAAACCCAATGAGCTTCCAGCAGCCCACCGCTGTCTGGCAAGAGAATCCGAGAAGTGGTAGCATTCTCTCTCTGTGCCCGCAAACGAGCCGGTTGTTGCTGTTCCGTCTGGGAAGCAGGGGGTACGCGGGCACCCAGCGCCGGGGGACGGCGCGCTGATGTCAGGCCTGCCCTTCATAAGTCTGGCTCAGGAAGAGAAGAGGGGTAGAGCAGTGGGACTGATGAGACCGAGAGCCACGATTAAAGCCTGCAGCTGTGGGAGGGCCCAACTCAGAGGACAACTAGAAGAAGGCAGACATCAGCCAGGAAGACATTCAGACATGGGAGGGACTTCAAACGGCAGAAGATGACCCTTCTCGTCAACTGGGCCAACCGTTTTGTAATCCAAAAGGAGCTTTGCGGAAGCACAGTCTCACAGGGAGCGAAAGAAAATGTCTTTACAAATATCATTAAAGTATCTACATTCATCATGTAAAGTGTTTGTTGCTAGAGGTCGCATCAGTTCCTCATGGTTCTTCCTCATGGACTCATCAGCTGTAGCATTTGTTTGGAAACGGTTAATACACAGGCAGCTTTCGGCTGAAGGGCTGTTGCTTCATGCATGTTTTAAATGCCAGGCAGCCCCTGCAAATTCCTTACAGGCACATACATTCCAGCACCTGAATCAGTTTAAATTCATGTAAAGACATTTCTCAGATAGCAGAATTTCAGTCAGGGAGTAAACAAAAGCCATAACAACCCAACTTCCCTTCCATTTCAACATGTATATTCCTTGACTGGCTGCCAAAGAAAGTGCGGTATTTTGTTTCTCCTTTGCGGCCTGTAATTTTGTTTTGATATCCACCTGCTGTCACAACTCTCCGGCGTCACCCGCCCCGAGTAGCGCGCTAAAGTGCAGAGGAGGTGAGAATGGCTCCCCGCTGCTGAGCGATAACACAGCCTCAGCAGTGAAAAGAGGAGAGGAGGTGAAAGACAGTGCTACAATTTTCCCCCGAGCCACAAGTGCTCCTGTATTGTATAATGTATTCTCCAGCCCGAGAGTTCCCATTTGCCTCCTGCTTCTTCTTGTTATTATGACAGGGGAGGGAAAAAAGAAACACATTAGGCATTTTTAGTGATAGCATGTTTTTTGTTTTGTTTTTTAGGGGGGAGAGTGAAGGAAGTAGCTTCGCAAACCAGGGGCCCATTCGCCTGGCTGTGCTACGCTGGTGTAGGAGGGTTTCTCTCTGTCTCCAGGGACCAGCCGAACTGAGAGGATTAAGTGGATGGCATATCAGTACAAAATTCAGATCAAAAGGCTAAGTTGGGCCAGCTCGAAGGCTGTAGACCAAAGGGATTTCAAAGCCTCCTGCTTTAACAGAAACTCCTTTTTTATCTGCAGCCACCCATCGTGCTGGATGTTGGAGCATGAAAACGGCCGTATAGACCGACCTTTGTTTTAGGCTTTATGGAGGGACGTTGTAAGGAAGTGCAGTGAGACCGTTCGCTCTCTTCACCAGTCTGAACATACAGCAGCAGGCACGCTAGAGAGCCATCTTCAGAAACCACTTCAGACTTCAGCTCTTACATTTGAAATTTGGGAAACCTGTGGGTAACACCAAAAACCCACATGCAACAGTTTGAATGAAGTCTAGATGGTTTTTTTAAGATAATATCCTTCTCTTCAATAACATTTTGTATATACACACACACACACACACACACACACACACACACACACATACACAATATGGTTAAATTAACTGTAAAGAGTCCAAATTTAACCAGAGTAAAATATTACATCAAGTCGACAGCCGTTTTTTTTCTATGTCTGGCCTGCAGGTCACCCGGTGGCCACCACTAATCCCCTTGCTAATGCTGCAGACAGGAAGTGAGTGCCGAGTCATTTCCAAAAGCCTGTTTGCGTGAGCTGGAATGGTTGGAACGAGGCTGTCCAGCCTGTCGGACGCCCCACGCAAACGGCCCGGGATCCGTCGGCACCCAGGAAGTGGGGCCACACATTTCTCATGCCTGTTTACATTACTGGCATTTAATACTAAGGAATGTAGGAGTTTAACAAAGCCCACTTGCTACCTAGTAATCACGTCCTTTGTTTTTTTGGTTTTTGGGGGGTGAAAATAACACCCAGTCTCTGTACCTGTTACGGCAGCCTGCTGACACTGTAACCATCTCCATCCCTAGTGGAGGTGGGGTGTAAACCCCACCACGACTCACGCCTACTGTCCCCCCACCCTCCCCTGGCCTCGTTTCAGTGTGGGATTAAAATGTTTATCAATTATCGCTCCATCAGGATGAGCACTTCACCCCGCCTCACCCACTAATTGAATCGTTAAATAATTTCTGCCTCCTTGGGAGATGCAGTGTAAACACACTGTTTGGACACTCCACAAGCAGCCGCCGGTGCCAGATATGTTCATTAATTTACCCGACCAATCTCACAGCTACCCCCACCCCACCCCCACCCATGCCCCTCCCGCACAGCACCCCTGAGTCTGGAGACCGTGCACGGAGCTGTCAGATACGGCCAAGCCAGCCATGTGCCGATCTCAGCGGGAGATCTCTCAATCAGAAATAAATGGAAGGGCTGTGGTGGAACACAGAGGAGAGAGGAGAGGAAAAACACCCCCCATCAAGTAAATGTGTTGTTACCCAGGAAAGCAGGGTCTGGGGGTGGGGGGGTTGTGGGTAAAAGCATAACAAAACAAATGGATGTATTGAATTGTCATCGCTGGGACAGTGTTGTGATTGGGGTTGGGGTGACGCAAAGGTGAGAAAACAGCGCCCCTGTGCCAGCAGTCCACCGTGATCTTGCGCACGTGCTTGGCTGCCACGGCGTCCTCCTCAGCCTAACCCCGCGGGGTCTGGCCCCACCGGCCTCCTGGCCGACAGCGAAGGTCAAAGGTCAGACACTGTACGAGCACGCTCGCTTCTGCACTGTTAAAACAGAGCGGAGGGGGGCGGGGAACCACGGGCTCGCACTGACAGCTGGTTGGCTAGCAGCTGGCATCAGACGTGGGCATAACACATGCAGCAGGGAGACCAAACTGCCATGCACATTTAAAAGACCATCCTTTCTCTGTGGGAGAGTGTCATCCTTCACCAGGCCAGTCTCATGCCAAACACGCTTAGTTCATTTCCTGAGCCTAATCAGCTGTGACTGAGAGTGAGGCTGATGAAGGTGATGAAGATGATGATGATGATGATGATGATGATGATGATGGTACTTAATGGAGGAATGCTTTCTCAACAATCAAGGCCTCAGCAGAGTGTGGCGAGCCTGTCAGCACACTCTTATAAACTCCCAAGAGCTGCTCTAGTGACCCAGCGAGGCGGTCTACCGCTCCGAGCTCTCCCCCCACTAATTGACTGATCCAGAATCAGTTTATTTTTATGTTCACTCCAGTAATCAGTCCATTATACTGATCCCAGATCCCACCGTGTCCAACATTCGGCCCAGTAACGATGAACAGGGGGAGGTACATCTCTCACACTCACATGATCACAGAAGACGTTGAGTGACAGGCAGAGACACACCGCCTCAGCCAAACACAGGAAGTATCCCACATCCCCACTCACACTAGTCACGTACACTTAGGGTATCTCACCTGCCATCTTGAGTGCTGGTCTCGATCATAAACAGAAACATAACACCACTCTCTCAAGCTTCTCTTCCACCACACCGCACTTTATCCACCAATATACTGCATAAGAGCATAAACTCATGCAAAATTCTGCACAAATGCCGTTCACGCTGTTTTGGTATGTGGAGCTCGTTATTTTTAGCTGTAAGTATAATTATATGCTTCGGTTGCCAGATAACGCTCAGTAAGGCTTAGCCCTGTATCACAGCAGCAGAACGAGGCTAAACATGACTAAATAGAACATTAATGGCAACGAAACAATGTTGTTGTTTTTTAATCTACATTACAAGATCAGCATACTGAAATATGTTGTGATAACAATGTTTCCTGACTCCAGTTATGTTCAAATAAAATCTGCTACATAAACCAGAGAGTAGGCCATTGACAGGCTGCGGAATGGCACACAGGCCTGGAATGCCCACCTTCGACCCTTCGAATGCCAGCCAGCGCCCTTAAAGGGCAGGACGCCAAGAAGCCCAGCAGTACCCGAGCTGAGCTGTAAGATCCGCCATTTGAAATTTTAGGCCAGAAGGGTGGTAATGAGGTGAGCGTCTGACTTCACAAACCTCCCATCGGCAGCCTGCGAATTCCGGGGCCTCCATGTGTCGGGAGCGATTCGTCACTGCCTCACCGCACTGTCTCCCATTCCGCCATGTCCTGTAGTTACGTTATTCAATTATTTTTTTTCTCTTTAGTGTGCCGAGAGTAAATCTATATTTAGTCAACCAGTGTAATTGCTCTTCAGTGAAATACACACTCGTGGTGTTCAAAAAAAAAATCAAAGAGTAGATAAATCGTCCCGAGGGCGGTTGGAGATTTACATATTTTCCTGTTCTCTTCAAGGCTACATCTCCAATTTGACACCCAGCACATGCACCTACTGAATCTAGGAATCCCCCCCGCCCCTCCAAGAAATGGAAGCCAAACGATAAGGGAGGGTAAACAGGCGGGCGCCCGAGGGAGCCGCGCGGCTTCAGAACGGACTTCAGAACCCAAACTATTCCAGAAAGTTAAACCACAGCATGTTTCTATAAGTTGCTGCGCTATTGATGAATAATCAGAAAGTCTGGGATAATAATAGGAGCTTGTTGGTCACGTGGAAGCTAAACTGAGCCCATGAGAGGATTTGAATGTAAACATTAAAGTCGTGGTGAGTAAATTGCCTCAGCATATTCATGAGATGTAACAGCTGTCTTTGTATGCTGGCGACCAGCTAGGAGGCCCTCTGCAGCAGATCTCCATCAAATACAACGTGCTGAAATGCCCTACAGATGGCTTTCTTGGTGCAGGTTCCCACAAGCTAGATTCACACATAACAAAACACATCTGAACTAGCCAGTGACACACTGTGGGGGAGTGAATGGCATAATAGTGTAGGATTAGCCAAGAGGAAGATGTTTGGATAAAAATCATTTTAAAGCTATTTCTAATCAATTCTCTCTCACATATACTTTCCCCCATGTCTTTGCTGCCAGCAGGCAAGGGCTAATTTAAGGCTGACAGTAACACCCCGGGGAGGAGGAGGAGAGAGTGGAGGGATGGGCTGTTGGCACGGGGCATCATCTCTCTGGCCTCTCGGGTGAAGACAGGGTAGCTTTGTAGCAGACAGCTCAGGTAGTTGTGTTTGGCCTGAGCATGTAACTCAATGCCAGGAAACCTAATCCTATTAATAAAACAGAAATCAAAGCTGCGCTAACCTCTGTGCGCTCCCCTGCTGTGAGCCAGACCTACGCTGGAATCTCACCCGCACCAGACAAGCTTTGGCCGCGTGCGTGCTAAACCCTGTCGCGCAGGTGAGGTGTGCATGTTCGGATCACTGTTGTTCTCTAAAGCATACTGACTCTGTCACTCCCACACACATACACACACTTAGACACACACACAAATACACACACACGCAAACCTTAGGCACATGTATGCACAGAACATAGGTTTAGCACACCTGTGTGTGTTTGTGTGTGTGTGTGTTGGCTCTGGTGATTTTGTCACTGGATATCAAACATTAGAGAGGTTTGTAATTAGGCTGTCATCTTCAATTAAACCCTTGGTTGGTCTGATTTGCAGTGCAATCTGGGACTTCCGTTTTTACAAGCTTGTCATATGAAGGTGAACGACCCCCTACCCCCATGACGACTTCTACCTCGAAACACCCGGAAAACTCTGGAAAACCCACAGCCATTTCAGTACGTACAGAACGGCCTTGCCTGGATATCTAGGAAAAGGTGAACTTGGACTTGACTCGACATGCATAAATGTCTCCTGCCAATCAGTGAGCACATGCAGCGCACATGAATAAAGGAAAGGAAAATAAGAGAGGTGTAGTCCATGCTAACAGGTTAGTCATCTTCTGCTCGCCTGAAACAGTTCCTAGAAGGAACAGCTTATCTCACCCTGTTTTTCACTACCTCTACCAGTAGAACTGGGTGAGAACCAGAGAGCAAGCTGTCTGACGAAATGTCCCCTCGCTGTAACGGAGCAGAAGGACAGCATGGGCATGAGGATCAGCAGAGATGGGGTCGTGTCAAGGCCAGCCAGGTAGCCTCGTATCCTCCCTTAATTTCCATACCACAGCAGAGCCTCACTTAATTCAGATTTTTTTTTTTTTTATCAAAAATACCGGTAGCTATTCTGTTGTTGCCATAGCCACTCTTCACAAGCGACCACACATTTTTTGTGTCTGACTTGGGGGGGGTTGGTTTGTTGTTGTTGTTGTTGTTGTTTTTCAAATACATGAGTGCTTTTTTCAAGTTTCAAGTTTCAAGTTTGGTTTATTTGTCACATACATAGTCATACACAGTATAACTCGCAGTGAAATGGTTGAGAGTGCTCTGTCCAAACTGAGGAAAAAGAAAACAGGGGTGCATAGAGGAATTCTGTATATGTACAAAAATAAATAAATAAATAAATAAATATATATATATTTTTTTTTTTTTTTTTTTTCATATATTTTTAGCACTGGCACAAAGGAACTTCTTTTTTCACTGAACGGTGTATCTCTCCTTTAATGCAGGAAAATGATATCTCCAGTGTAATCAAATGAGCCGTTTACGAGGATTAAGTTGTAGCAGTGCTGAATGACAATGTGGTTTTCTTTGCAGAGACGGGCCCTGAGCTTCCCTTGCCACTGCCCTTCCGTTTGACCAGCCACCACAAACATTTGCTCAGGTTTGGTTTTGTGTTCGTCTTTTCACGCGCCACATTAAAGGGAAACAGGGCGTGTGGGGGGTTTTTTTGGACGCGACTCATCTCGGAGTCCAGGGCCCAGCGCTCGGGCCAGGACGACACCTGCTCCAGAGCACGCGTGGCTGGAGAAAGCATGCCAAAAAGCCTCGCGGAGGCCATGAAAATTGCCTTTTGTCTTTTCTAATGAATTTGTCCTTACGGTGGGAAAGGCCGTGCGGGTGGGGGGGGGGGGGGGGGTTAATGCAGGAGATGAGGAACGTGTGCCTTTCAAAATGAGTTGCAGTCTCCCCGTGCATCGAAGGAAGTGACAATTAACATATAGCGCACCCCTCCGAAGGCAGGGTGAACAGGGGCGGTGGGGTTGTACGACAATGAAGGAGTGTAGGAGCCAAGCGCAGGATTGGGGGTAGGGCGGTTTTTAAAGATGCCCATCGTCTTTCTTTTAAGCCCCCACGGTTCTCTCTTCCTTCTATGCGATTGGCTGCCGAGTTTGTTTTGCGTCAGTCACCGGCACACAGAGGAGTTCATTTGCAGTCATTTCACTGCTGTGTGCCACTGAATAGCCCCAGGCATGAGCTGTATAGGTATATTTAAGTGTGCGTACTATTAGAGCGCTGATGGCTATTGAGGAAACAGCAGAGGAGAGTAGGAAGTGGAGCTACAACTGCTCACACCCAGACAGGCGGAGTCATTGGACCAACCCGCTTCACGCAGGGAGGCGTCCTACGTCGGCTTCGCCCACACGTCCAGTTTGGTTTGCTCAACTGCATGCTATAAAAGGGGGTTTTTAAATGTCTTTCAAAATATTTCATAGGCAAAAGCCTTTTTCATGTTTCGCTGGTAAGGGATTCCTGAACCCACGACCAAGTAAGCCCACCGTCCACATGGTCTAATTGCCTTCCATTGATTTGGTTTGGTGGGAAAGACTTGGAAAAAAATCCGAGATGGAGGTTACAGTAAAGTATTGATACAAGACCTTATTAAATTAAGAATATAAAATGTATGAGGGGATATTAGACCAAAATGGAGTTTCCCCATGCTTTACTGCAGCACTTTGTTTTTAACTTACAGAAACAACACCTTCCTTCCTTCCTTTGAATGGCAACCTTTTCCAGGTAAGCGCAGGTTTGTGAGTCCATCCTGCACATGGCCTGTCAGACACGCGTCTGACTCACGGGTTCCCCACAGTAAAGTGAGAGAGAAGTCACTGTGGATATGAGGCAGGAGGCCACAGTTTTGTTTGTCCTGTGTGGTGCTCCCTAAGGGAAGGTCTTATCTTTGTTAGATAGATGATGTTTGTCTCTCTGTAACATAAATTGGTCATTCAGCCCCTATTTGTTGGGTAAGACAAACACGCTAAAAGATGGTGCTCTAGAGATGAGTGACAGGTGTGCGGTAATCAAAGTGTTGGTTTAGAGAAGGGCAGATTTGCGAAGTCGCTCATGGACTGTGTGTCACAGACGAATCTGACACAGCAGTGGAAGCCTGTTCACAGGTCTTGCGGATTTTCCTGAATGCCTTTACCTTTGTCAGTGATGAAAATGACTGAATGCGATGATTGGCTCCTTCTGCACGACAAAGGGAAACGTAACCCTAACTGCTGTAGTCAGATGGGTAACCATGACAACAGCTTGTTGCTCACATCTCTTATCGGGGTAGAAAAAGAACCTTTCCTGTACAGGCAGAGCAGAGCACATTTCACCCTGACCGCCAAGGTCAAAGTTCAGCCTGGGGCAGTTTTCCTTACCGCACACCTGCTCCCACTGTGCCATATCTGCAGCGTTGCACACAGTTTAAACACTCGCTCAGAACAAGCACAGGCACTGACCGTGACTGGCCAGCGTCGTACATGCGTGCGTGCGTGCGTGTGTGTGTGTGTGTGTGTGTGTGTGTGTGTGTGTGTGTGAAGAACATGGGTGGTGGCATGTGTACATACACGGGTCAGCCGTGTGTCAGAAAGCAAACGAGGAGAGCAGTGATGCTGAGACAAGGGGGCGTGGCGATGGTAGAGTTGGGGACTTCCTATTGGCCAAGCTGCCGCACTTCAGCTCCACCAACTCGACTGTTTCCTTACTGAGGCAAAATGATTTGCCGCAGAGGAGCAACAGCGTCTGTGATGCAATGGAACGGATTTCAATGCAACTACGAGTCATTATGGTGTGTCAGTGGGCCTGAGAGATCCTTCATCTCACTGCTCACTGAAACATGAAAGACCCGGAACAACCTCTACCAAGCACAACACCGCTGTACACACACCGTCTCAGGATCCCAGGGCATAGAAGTGGGATGGCTGCACCATGGGATCAGCAAGACTGTGGAAAACAAAGTACTGTGCCACACAGGAATCCACCTTAAACACCAAATCTGTTTATGCCCAATAAGAGACTTTACAGCGGGTCAGTGAAGTTTACACTGATAGCAAATCTATAAACATAAAATGCCATGATATGAATATAATTAGAGCATATGGCATGTATGCAATGGATCAGTCTCACTTTGTGGAGATTGATTAGGAGTCAGCAGATAGATTAAGATGACAAACAGTAAGCAGAGACTGGCTGTACTACTACTCCCATTTGTTTAACACACACACATACACATGCACACACACACAGAGAGAGAGGGCAGAGTTTGTTTATCAAGCATTACATTCCCAGGAATTGAACAACCACACAGGCAGAAGTTAAATAATTTCTTAGAAATGTCAAAACAGATATTGTTGACTTCTGAAGTCGGTTCAATACAGTTTAATCACACTGAATTACCTTTCATGCAGAGTACTGCCTATATCTGTTTAATTACCAGAAGGTAGTTCAGCTTTATCCTCCAATCAAGTAGCCAGGCCCAGATTCATTAACAAGCCCCCACTGTCAATCAAGCAGTAAAACAATGGATAATTAAAAAATCAATTTAGCTGTGTGCACAGCGACGAGGACAGATGGTGAAATCAACAAAGGGAAAAGGCAAGCCTATTAAAGACGGAAACTGAAGGCAGCTGCGCTCTGATTCGCCATTACCATCAACTGCTGTTTCTGTTTCTTTTAAAAAAAAAAAAAAACATTTTTTAAAGTCTTTCCATCGCCCAGTGCTTAGCTGTGCGAGGTCTTAACAAGGTGGTCCCCATAGCGCAGGTTACACAGAGGTGTTCAGTGTGGAAGGCACACAAACCCACAGACGTGACCAGTGCACAGACACACGACAGATATAAACGTATTCTCACTGAGCTTCTGTTCTACCTGCAGACAGACCAACTCCAACAGACGACACAGCTCCATAACAGCAATATAATATGACGTGTACAAGTGGGGGTGTGTGTGTGGGGGGGGGGGGGGTTGGGTCCGTGTACTAGCACATTTGTGTGTATGTGTGTATGTTTATGTCTGCATTCTGTGTTCCTTCTTATCCCTCCCAGCTGTAGCGCCCAGCCTCCACCCTACAGTGTACCTGTACCCCTCAGCCTCCACCCTACAGTGTACCTGCACCCCTCAGCCTCCACCCTACAGTGTACCTGCACCCCTCAGCCTCCAGCCTAGTGTACCTGCACCCCTCAGCCTCCACCCTACTGTGTACCTGCACCCCTCAGCCTCCACCCTACTGTGTACCTGCACCCCTCAGCCTCCACCCTACTGTGTACCTGCACCCCTCAGCCTCCACCCTGCTGTGTAGCCGCACCCCTCAGCCTCCACCCTATTGTGTATCTGCACCCCTCAGCCTCCACCCTACTGTGCGCCTGTACTTCTCAGCCTCCACCCTACTGTGCACCTGTACCCCTCAGCCTCCACCCTACTGTGTACCTGCACCCCTCAGCCTCCACCCTGCTGTGTAGCCGCACCCCTCAGCCTCCACCCTATTGTGTATCTGCACCCCTCAGCCTCCACCCTACTGTGCGCCTGTACTTCTCAGCCTCCACCCTACTGTGCACCTGTACCCCTCAGCCTCCACCCTACTGTGCACCTGCATCTCTCAGCCTCCACCCTAGTGTACCGATACCCCTCAGCCTCCACCCTACAGTGTACCTGCACCCCTCAGCCTCCACCCTACTGTGTATCTGCACCCCTCAGCCTCCACCCTGCTGTGTATCTGTACCCCTCAGCCTCCACCCTACTGTGTATCCGCACCCCTCAGCCTCCACCCTGCTGTGCACCTGTACCCCTAGCCTCCACCCTACTGTGTACCTGCACCCCTCAGCCTCCACCCTACAGTGTACCTGCACCCCTCAGCCTCTACCCTACAGTGTACCTGCACCCCTCAGCCTCCACCTTACTGTGTATCTGCACCCCTCAGCCTCCACCCTACCGTGTACCTGCACCCCTCAGCCTCCACCCTACTGTGCGCCTGCGTCCCTCAGCCTCCACCCTAGTGTACCGATACCCCTCAGCCTCCACCCTACAGTGTACCTGCACCCCTCAGCCTCCACCCTACAGTGCGCCTGAGTCCCTCAGCCTCCACCCTACTGTGCGCCTGCGTCCCTCAGCCTCCACCCTATTGTTCAGCTGTTCCCCCTTAGCCTCCACCCCACCTCCACCGTGCATGAGGCCCAGTTCTGAACACGCAGTGCCATTCTCCCACGGTCTTACGTGCCTCTCATCTCTTTATGTGCAGACGTCTTCGCTCCTTCACTCGCTGGACCTGCTCTGCACTAAGCACATTAATACTCGCAGTGACGAGTCTAGCCCACTGCCTTCCCACGACTTTACTAACGCCCTCCGTTTCGAGCCCGCACAGACGACCTTGCAGTTGCACGCTGAAGAACGCTAGCCTGCGCTGCTAACGGCCACACACAATGGCCCAGGCAGACAGCGTGGAGAGAGTCCTCAGAAGTAAAAGGATCAGCTGGTAAACACTGCGGAAGGCTTGCTAACGTTTAAAAACACGGTACAAAGCCAGCAAGGATGCACCGATGCAACGTTGAGCACAACAGTGAAAACTCTGCCCTCTTTTAAGTCTCAGTATGGAGGACAGTCAATATAAACTGTATTCAGATCGAGTAGACCAAAATAAACCAGTGTGTGACAATACACCAAAGAGAAAGCTCTGAATTACGTCATCTACAACTTACTTATATAAAGGCGTGGCTTACAAGTAGAAAACAGGGAGTTTTCAAAGGGCTCTGATACAAAGGGCTAAGTAAAATTACAGCAGCTCGTATAACCATGCTTTGTTGCAGCAAATGAAACAGAACCCCTCGGTATTAAGACCGAGGTGTCTTTACCAGTCCCGTTATCAATGAATCTAGTGACCTATCGATTCTGTCAATATTAACACTTTCCGCAAGCCTCTCACCCACCTCCTGTGACAGCTTTATCAACTCATTCGTCTTAGAAGTGCCTCAGTTCTCAGCCAGGAGTGTTTGGCTCGGGTCCCGCTATCGGCTGAAGGGGAACTAGGTGTAGCCGCCTTCGCTTTTAGCAGCAAAGGTAACCGAACTGCAGGGCCACTTATCAGAGGCCCTGTCGGCAAATCAAAGCACGCCCCGCCTTCAGACGCACCCGGACACCGAGCCGAGCCACGGCACCAAAGAGCTTCGGTACAAACCCTGCTCCAGGAAACCCAGATGGGAAGCAGATCAATAGATCAGCAGACAGTAAAAAGAGGGAGAGAGGAGATGTCTCTCTCTCTCTCTCTCTCTCTCTCGCTCTGTCTCGCTCTGTCTCTCTCTCTCTCTCTCTCTCTCTCTCTCTCTCTCTCTTAAACAAAGAAAGACGCGTGTGATATATTCTGGAACATATATTTTCCATTATGGAATACACAGACATTTTAGGGAAGCCTTTCTCTCGCTGTATTGGAGGGGAAAAGCCGGATTACGAGAGCAGGAGAGGGCCAGGAGATAAAGTTGCCTTCATTAAGCACACTAACAGCTTCCCCCGCTCCATATCCCGCTACGTTCAATTGAAACACGCAGCTCAATTTCCATATGAAAAACGGGCTTCGGAAACCAAGTGCCACACAGGTAGCTGCAGAGCAATTCCCCACACCTCCACATGCCCCCGTCTCCAAACCCACACCCACATCGCCACCACCTCAACCCGGACCAGGCCCTCCACCTCCACCACTTGCATCCATCATCCACCCCCACCCATGCTGCCCTCATTAATACTCTGAGCTCAAAATCTAGGGGGAGATTCTGGACAAGCTTCAGTTGCGCTCCAGAGAAGCCATATTTATTAAGTGGTAATTTTGCAATGCAGGGACTCGAAAGAATGGAGAACTTAAAACGCAGGTTTCTGGCAGACATAAAAGGTGGCTAGCATTCTTGCCGCTCCGTTCAGAAAGGTGAGGAGGACGGATTATGAAGTATGGATTATGAAGTATGGATTATTTGTTTACATGAAGATAGGCGCACTGTGTTTTTGAGGTCTGTGGCGTCGCCAGCGTGCAAACAGTATGACGGCATATTCCCTCACACAGCAATGTCTGCTGTTCAAAGAGGAGTGTTTTTCAGAACAGTAGGATTATTAATCTCCTAATGTGTTCCCAGATCTCCTAATCTTCAGAGATGGTCTAATTTTAGATCTGAAAATTCAGTCCTATACAGTCACTGGAGAAAATGTGACCTTAACCCAGTGAAGCTATTTAGAGGAATACATCACTATTGAAATACTGAGCAAATAGAAATGTTTTTCATAACACACATTGTGTGTGTGTGTGTGTGTGTGTGTGTGTGTGTGTGTGTGAGCGTTATGACAAGTGTATAGCATATGCAATTATACAAAATTCACTGTAAGATTTAGATTTCGGTTTGCTTTGCCAAAAAGCAAAGGATGTGACCTCTACTGACTTAACATCACGAATATGCCCTGATCGAAGAGTAACCTAATAATATTGAATGACAAAAACAGAAAACACAGAGAGAACGCACCCCAGAGAGAACACATCGCAGAGAGAACACACTCCAGAGAGAACACACCCCAGAGAGAACACATCGCAGAGAGAACGCACTCCAGAGAGAACACATCGCAGAGAGAACACACTCCAGAGAGAACACACCCCAGAGAGAACGCACCCCAGAGAGAACGCACCCCAGAGAGAACGCACCCCAGAGAGAACGCACCGCAGAGTGAACACACCGCAGAGAAAACGCACCCCAGAGAGAACACACCCCAGAGTGAACACACCCCAGAGTGAACACACAGCAGAGAGAACGCACCCCAGAGAGAACGCACTCCAGAGAGAACGCACCGCAGATAGAACGCACCGCAGATAGAACGCACCGCAGAGAGAACGCACCCCAGAGAGAACACACCCCAGAGAGAACACACCCCAGAGAACACACCCCAGAGAGAACACACTCCAGAGAGAAGGCACCGC
>NC_137522.1:6642500-6715000 GCF_041902795.1 Electrophorus electricus
ACATCTGCATACAGGAGTTGTGTCAGAATTTTGTGCTGTCATAAAAAGAGTCATTAAAAATGTGATCATTTTTTGGCTACTGAAACAAACCCCATATTAAGTTTCTCAAACCAAACTGCTCCAACAAGAAAGGAGCTCTTACAGACAGATTGGTCTGGGAGTCGAGCATCATGGATTATCATTGTCAGACACATTTTTAACTGACTGGTCAGGGGTTTGAATAGTATTTTGTAATCCACTCCAAAAACTGAACATGGGTGCCAAATCTTTTCCAAGATCTTTTTTGTTAATCACCGGGTTGCTATTTTTCTGTGACATCCGAGCAAAACCAGGGATCATTCCCGATAAAGATGGACTCCAGATCTGTACTGACGCGGAGCTTCGATCTTAGGACCCGAAATCTTTATAAACCTCTGCTGCCAGTCCATCCAATCCAGGAAATTGGCCTTGTCAGTCCAGTGCATGACATCATGTCATCTTCCTCATTCTAAGGAACTAGCGAGATGCTGCCCGATCTGGGGCCTCAGGCTTGAATTGAGTCTCATAGAAACTGCATCCAATATAATTACCGAAGTCACTCTGCCATCCGGGCGTCCCAGGTGGCCGGGTACCTTGCCTCCGGACCGTCGCCGCAGCCTGAACAGGGAGGGTTCGGTAGGGTGCTGGGGGGTTCAGGGGGCTACGTCTCTGCCGCCCTTCCTCGCTGGTCTCAGCAGTTCTCGTCTCAGCTCCTCCCTTTCCTGCAGGCACTCGCCCGCGACGCCTCTCGCTTACAAAGCGTCGCTTCTCTCTTTGATGCGGTGCTCCACGCGAGGCACGGGTGACAGAAAATGCTATTTTTAGATTTGCTGATGTCCCACCACTGGCTAAAGAACAGAGAAAAAGAGTGAGAGGGGGAGAGAGAGAAAGAGATTTACAAAGGGATTTACGAAAAGAAAAAAAAAAGAAGTTGCATTAAAAGAGAGCCGAAATAATGGCATAATCAGTTTTATTAAAAGAGATCTTCTCAGTTTCAAGCTCTGGATAGAACCAAATGGAAGTCAATCAGTCTCTCTCTCTCTCTCTCTCTCTCTCTCTCTCTCTCTCTCGCTAGAGCTGTCTCTCTGTTCCTCTCACACGACTTGAACATTCTTTTAGCAGGAAATGAATAAAACAGAAGGCTGTTTTTCGGATGAGAGTATTTTTAGGTGGTGTCTATGCAGATAAAGTGGGATTAGCAGGGCCTCCGAAGCAATTAATTGCCCCCGATTTGAGATCCTGCATTCAGAAAGAATGTATACTGTGGGTTTTGCCACAGAGCATCGAGAGAACACAGAGAGCACCTAATGCCCAGGACTATGAAGCACACCTAACGCCCAGGACCTGTGCTCTTCTCTTTTAATACATTATTGATAAGTGCTAATCAGAAGTTTGCCCCATTTTCAGAAGCACCTCATGATCCACAGTGAAGTTTATTGGATGTGTTCAATTAATTAGTTACTCCCTTATCAAAGCTTTCTTCTCTTCTCCATTAACTTTTCCTGATGAAGGACACTTGTGGCATACTCATAACTGAATATTAATTAACATTTTACAAAATTGCATGCATTATTAATTATAGTTTTTGTTTCATCCCCCAAATGAATCCCACCAATCACGTTATTTACAGTCAGGCACTTTATTTCGCGTTTTGGAGGGCTGCAAAAACAAAGGAAGGACGCTACTGTTGTCGCGCCGCGTCTCTAACCTTCTGTCTGAAGTTCGCTCCTGAAAATGAGATTGTTCAGATGTGTTTGATTGGCACCAAAGCCATAATCCTGAAGTGTTTTCTCTCACTGATCCAAGACTTCACTTTCATTTTCAGTCACAGGTCCTTAGGAGGAAAGGTCACATGGCAAGCCAGTTTTGAGGAATTAATGAGTCGTTTGTCACACGAGGCTGGGGATGTTTCCTTTAATCCAGCTCCCCATAAACACAAGCGCCCCTCCCTCACCAGGCCCCCTGAGGGACATGGCTGATACCCAGCAACCTTTGCGGCTCTGAGAAATGTACACAAAGCTGCATTTACTCAAGATGCTGTCAGGAGCAATTGTGCGTGTGTGTGTGTGTGTGTGTGTGTGTGTGTGTGTGTGTGTTTCTGTGTGTGTGTACAGGTTGAGCAGCTCACAGTGTGCTGTACACACATCTATGCTGACTGATGTTGCAGGATCAACTACAGATGCTTTGATCCCTTGCCTTAAACACACACACACACACACACACACAATCTGCTGCCATCATGAAAGCACCAATAGGCATCAACAGAGTGAACGCAAACACAAAACCTTCATCAGACCTTCATCGGATGGTGGTGGAGAGTGCAGCTCAGCTTGGGTTCCAGACGCCGTAGTCACAATGAAGTCTGACACCGGGCATGAGTGGCACTTAAAATCAGACTCAGGACTTTCAGGCTAAGGTCTGATTACATCGGTGCGGTGCAGCTGTTCAGCACAGAGGTGCGGACCTGGAGAGGTCTTCGGACTGGATCAGCATTTACGGCCGTGGCGCAGATAACCGGTTCGTCTGTGCACACATTGCCATAACTCCAGGCCACCAGCATAGCGTTGCCCCGTGTTACCACTCAGACAGAAAGAACTTGTTGAGCGTTGACACACTCTGCCTCACACTTTCAGCCTCGGCTTGCGAGTTCGACCGTTTCGAATAATTAAGATTAATTCCATGATACTGTCTGATTTGAAGGAGCAATAGAAGTTCCAGTGCCACAGGAAGTAGTTTCTCCTCTCTGCTGAAAAGCTTGGGCACTAACACTCGTGCCAACTCAATCTCATTCCCCTGATGGAAACTTTTCAGCAGTGAACAATGCCTAATTACACATTGAGATAAACACATCAAATGCCTGTTTCAATTGTTTCAGACACAGATTGGAGCGAAATTAGAATAAAATTGCTCCTTTAAAAGACTTTTCCGCCTTCAAAAGTGACTCACTGCCATAATGACAGGACTGTTTAATTTTGTAAATACACAATGGCGCTTTGTCTCCTTTGATGCTTTAGTCTTTTAAAAGCTCGCCAAAATCATTTTTTATTAAAAAAAAATGCATTATTAATCAGTAGCAGCCTACGTTTATATCATGTGAAAAACCCGAATGTCATAAAAGTGCAATTTTCCTTGTTACAGAATGACTGAATAAATACCACATGTCAGTGTCATGTTTGAAGATGCACCACATGATATCTTTGTCATTAAACAGGGCAAACTCACGCTTAAAGACAACTCGCATACCTCACTGTCAAAACAGCCCTCACGCTCACCAAAGCCCGGGACGGAAAGCTGTAATTTACAGAGAAATTAATTATCCTGATTAATCAAACTTTTGAAAAGTGCAGAGCAGAGAAAGAGGAAAAAAGAGAGGTGCTGATCATTTGCTTCACCAGGAGCAATTGAGATTCCTCCGTCCTGCTGCAGGCTGACAGAGAACCGGCCCGGACAGCAGCTGGACCCCCTCTGCCGAAACGCGATCCGATCGGAAGCTGTTACAGAAAAGGAGAGCGTAGACGCTGGCAAATAGCAATATATTCTTGTATTTTGTTTGTTTGTGTTTGTTTTTTTGTGTGTTTGCTGGGGATGGGGGTTACGAGGCCTTTTGTGTTACACTATCAACAATACCTGAGAAAGTACTGCACCAGTGCTTGTCAGAGCTCCGTCCCATCACCATGACACATGTACCGGACTCTCTCTTAATTGCCTGAACAGTTAATTAGGAGAAACAGAGAGCAAAGAAAACCTGCACTATCAGAAATCACAGCACATGTGCCACAAAACACGAGTGCGTCTCCCTGCTTTCCAGAGCAGCGCTGAGTTTAAGTGAACTAAGGGCCACAGCAGGGAAACACTGCATACTGTCACCCAGGCTGCGGCCTGCTGGCTGGGAACCATCAGGAGACTCCAGCAGAGACCGGGCTTGTCAGAACACTGAGGGAAGCCTCATGCTGCATTCTGGGTTTTGTAGGCAGTGGGTTCGTGGACTTTGGTGGTAGTGTTTGTAAATGACTATTTTCTCTGTAAAGAATATTATTATGCTGCATACCAGATACATATGCATGATTTGTCAATAATTATGCTAATAAGAATAATTAAGAATAATTGCTGTTTGTCATATTCTTTGTAAAGTAATACAGTATTCCACTGCACTACATATAGTTGAGATGTAATAAATTGTGTATTAAGTTTACTCAGCCAGAATTTCAAAATTGCCAGAGAAAGAAAATAAAACCTATAGAGAATATAAAAGGTGTACAGAATGTGTATGTCCATCTATCTATCTATCTATCTGTCTGTCCATCTATCTATCTATCTATCTGTCCATCTATCTATCTATATACATATATATATATATATATAGATAGATAGATAGAGGTTTTCATCAGCTGTGCAAGCAAAGTGCTTGATGAAGTTTATCCTAAACCTCCTGTGTATTTAAAAAATCTGTAACTCACTGGAGTCTTCTTCAGATATATAGATATATCCTGCAGAAGAGTGTAACTATGTTGCCTCAGTTTAAATTCCTAAATCCGGTTGCTAAACCAAATACAAATATTCTGTTTCAGTTAATGACAATCTTAATTGAACATAATGGTGACCTTAATTTGCCCAAGGTGCCTAAATAGCATTTCCATCATGGATTTAGCCGTGACCCGCCAAACTCTTAAATCTTGACGGAGTATGCGCTGTCTTGGCCTCTCTCCCACGCCGCCGCGCTCTGAGGGGACGCAGAGCAGAGCCTCTCCCCGCCTCCCGCCCGCCGCTCAGACCTGACAGCTGTCACTCACGCCTGCTCCTCTCTGCCCTCTCTGAGAGCACGGCACCGTTCCCGCGCCTTCCGCCAGATCAGCTGCTTCTGCTCTCTTTGAGTTTTCAGGACAGCAATAAAAATTGTTAGAGAAATTAAAAAAAAAAAAAAAAAAAAAAAAACTTGTTTTAATCAGTTCGAGAGTGTTGTACCAAAATGAAGAACCTGGTTCCAAACAGAGGAATCTGTGGAGGTTTGGTGGCAATATAAAGGTTTCATTCATTTGAAATGGCACTTTGAGGGGGTTTTAGGCAGCAAGCGCAGAGGAGGGCAGAGCTCTTGGAGTGGCTAATACCTGGCAACCGGGGGCCAGCCATTGCTCTACTCTACAAGTTCATTTGAGAGGCTTACATCAGCATATAGGCATCTCGAAGTGGACCCCCGACTGGGACAAAGAGGCCAGGGGGTGCACTCCCGTTTGTAAATGCAGGCCAGCGCGTCTCAGACACCCATATCTGAGTTGGTCCAACACGTGCAGAAGACTGGCCATGAGTCTAAGAGCCTTGCAGTATGAAGACTCCATCTGAGAAATGGAACCCACGGGTTGTGTTAATTGGACTTGTACGTTTACTGCTTACACAGAGCAAAACGGGAAAAGATATCGCCACATATTACGTTCTGGTTTATCTCATTTGCCTTTTAAATAACGGTCTGCCATATCTTTAGGAAAATGAACATGAAATATTTTTCTTTTGCATCTCGTTTGTGGGAGGAAAAAAAAAAGACTTTTTTTTCATATTGGGGGGGCTGAACAGGACGAAACAAGTAGATACGGTCATGAATGATATTCGGTGCCGGAACTTCAAGAGAGCAAAGTGCCTTTTATACCCAAAACATGTCAACAGTGCGCTCGCGGGCCACTCGAAATACCACGCGCTGCCAGAACGGCGAGTGTCTCCGCTCATTCAGCGCGCGCCGTCTCCACAGGTCCGCCCCAGGAGCCGAGGACACAAAGGCAGCCAAATGCTGCTGCTAGCCATCTCTGGACGGAAACCTTCATTTTTGCAAAAAAAACAAAAAGAAAAAGTGAGAAGTGCCCCCCTTGTCACCAAGTTGCTGGAGCTTGTTGCGTCTGCGGCCTACATGGCGTGGGGGGTCTCGACAAGCGCTGCACAAACGCAGCCTTTCTTTGGCTCGGTAACACGAGACGTTGCACGCTCCGCGTATGAGTGGCAGGGAAGTCCTCGACGATTCCACGCGCGAGTCGCCAAATCAGCGCGCGGCGCAACGAAAAAACGGAAGCTAATTTGTAGGTGGATGTTCGGGTCTCTACATGTTGGAGCCGAAGGTTTGGTTCGGTGATTGAGTGCAATGTTGGTTATCATGACTTTTCGCCACTGGAAAAAGTTTCTTTTGTAAAAAAAAAAAAAAAAAAAAAAAAAAAAAAAAGGGATCGATTTCAAACTTTCTCCAGTTAAAGGCACTGAGAGAGAGTTTAGGGGAGCCCGCAAACACTGGCTGGGATGCAGTTTGTACACTTTGTGCTGATAAACGCATCCTGTTGTGGAGATGTTTTGGTGTTCTCCACACAGAGCAGTTTGTTCCGATGGCAAAACTTTAATCCACCGTTATTCACAAATAATAACTAAAAATCGTCAGGATCACCCTCGTTAGAAAACTTGCCATCTTAACCATCTCCTAATGTTTTGGAATGGTTTCCTCACCGGTAGCTCAGCATTATATTAAATGTGAAGGTGGACTCTTCGGAGCCGATGTCCACACTCTGTGAAGAAGGCACAGAAGCACATTTACTTTCGGTGAGGAGAATTTGTGTTTGTAAGGAAGGTTCCTGGGGTCTTTGTTTTCAAGCCTTGATGTGTGACCAGAGGGCCACTGGGCTCCCTCTCACCCCCTGGTCCATTCTCCCCTCGCACTGCCCACCCATACAGTCTCAGCAGGGGAAGGGTTTCACAGGAGACTGAATCAAAAGCTCAAGGAGAAAAAATTGCTTTTCAGGGCTCTGATGTGTGGGAATCGAAAGAGGGGCCTAGCTCAAATCCGGTCTCCAGGCAACGGCGGCCGATATGCTGGGGGAATATCATTAAAGTTGGAAAACTAAGCAGTCTGCCTGAATTAGTCAACCTAATCAGTGCAGGGTTTTCCCCCCTTTTTAAAGACAAGAGACAGCATATAAAAAATTATTTTTTTAATTTAAAATAAAGAAGGGTGTCACACTACACGGAAATAAGGGGTTTGTCTACCAAGGTTGTGGATTAACTTTCAGCATTTAATTATTTTATTTTATTTTATTTTATTTTGCTTGGGTTTTAGCCCAGATAAGTGAGCGTCTCATATTTTGTGTTCTTTAAGAAACGTGCCGTTCGTGAGGGGAGGTGTGAATTTGGACCGGGGGGCTAAGGAGAGGGACACTCCTGTGAGAGCTGATGTCTGATGGTGCACTGCTACAGCTGGCCCCCATCACAAGATTAATAAGTTGCCGTTTCCAGGCCGACCAGAACCTAGTGGGAACCATCCAGCGCCTCCGTGAATTGTGGGTAACGGCCTCACCAGAAGCTGGCCCGGGTTTACTGGCCCTTTTTTGTCCTGTGTTCTTAAAGTGGAGAAAACATCTGTGACTAGAATGATGTCACCATGAAAGGTGTCCTGCGAGTTCACAAGAGCAGAAAGAGGTGCAAAACTTCAAGGTTCTTTTCATTTATGCTCTATTAGTTCGTGATTTTTTTTTTTTATTAATAATGTATGTTTAGACACTCGCAACAAGAGAAATGCCACGTGATCAAATCCGTGGGGGAAAATCTTTGTGAAAGTAAGAAATAAAGAACATTCCAGTTGACAGGGAAAGTGTAACGTTAACAGTTAGACTTCCAGAACTGGAACTGGAACATATATACTAAAAGTGATCATATGTGTCCATGAATACTAACCTATCACTTCTACTGGGATCTTTTTTAAAATAGTGTAATTATTATAATGCCATTAATATTAACTCCTTTTTTTTGTTGTTCTAAATAATCATATAGATTAAATATGATTCTGAATTTTTCATCTTATTCACAATGTAGGTATATTCATGCATATTTTTCCATATATATTTTATAAGTACAGTTAAGCCTAACCTTCCAGCTTTCAGCAACTTATCAACAGAAGTATCTACGGTTTGTGACACACATTTCGGTTTGGCCCACTTTATGTAAGGCTATGCAGTGGCACTGCCCTCTAGTGGCGGTTTGTGCGCATGCTGGGACCATATGTCTGACTTTGCAACATTCTGTTGGTGTTTGTGGGTTGTTGGACAATGTGAACAAGACAGTTTCTCATACTCAACCCATCCCCCCTACACACACACTGCTGAATAAAAACCAGGCAAATGGAATCGAATAAAAATTAGCAATACGCAAATCATCAGTCAGTCAGAAATCTGAATTTCTGATGCCCTGTTTGGACATCTTGTATTCAGACATGTAGTTTCCTGTGGTGAAACATGGTGACACGGTCAGTTTGTGCGTCTGACTGCGGTGAATGCTGTATTTTGTGCCAGGGCCCATGGCTTCTAATGAATCCAGATCGGCTTCTGACATCTAAACTGGCCATTTGATTCAGGTTTCATGGCACTGTGAGGAATACAGTAGGAGTAATGAAGCAGGTACTCGGAGCAGATAAGGACCTATATTACAGGTAATCACCACTCTAGTGCAACTTTAAAACCAGGGGGGGGGGGACCAAGTCATTATTGCATAGCTATTGTGCTCCTCCTGTCTACAGGAAGGAGAACCCATGTATTAGCCATCATATTGGGAAAAGGGCAATAATTACATAAAATTGTTAAGTGTCACAGTAGCGCTAAACCCTTGCTGCCTCTCTCCATCAATACGGCGATTCGACTCACAAAACGTTCGACTCGCAAAAAGTTGCGTCACTCTTTTTCCGAGGCCAGTTCACGCTGGCACTCTTACTGTCTCCCAGCTTCACACACTCATGGGCTTCCAGACGCGTTTCTGTAGAGGGCTAGCTCTCCGCAATGCTCTCTGTTTCCTTCTCGGCCTCAGCACACACACACACACACACACACACACACACACACACACACACACACACACACACACACACACACACACATACACACATATACACACACACACACACACACACACACACACACACGCACACACACACACACACACACACACACACACACACACACGCACGCACACACACACACATACATATACACATACATACACACACACACACACACACACACACATATACACATACATACACACACACACACACACACATATACACATACATACACACACACACACACACACACACACACACACACACACACACACACACATATACACATACATACACACACACACACACACACACACAAGGCACAGTATTCTACAGTCGCGAGGACATTGTACATCTTATGAAAAGCAAAGGTCTTCCTGTGGTACCCGCTGCAGTCTCTGAGACCCTTGACGTCACCTGGTTGGAGAGTGCACAAGACTTCCGTGGTCCATGCTGGTTAGCCATTGCCCTGGTAAGACAAATCCTGCTCCCAGAAGAAAATTAGCACATTTAGCTGTCAGCACTGGGGCTCGCTTTACGACCCAGACCAGCAGTAAGACAACTCTGCTTTTCCTCTCCTCTCCCTCGCCTTTCTTTCATTAGAAACGTGATCTTTACATAGCTCAAAGATCAAGAAAAAAAAAAGGTGTAAACTGTGGATAAATGCGATCGAGTGTCGTCGTCCCCCCCATAAGAGAGCCCTCAGGACTCCCGAGTCCGTGCCGTGCACCCAAGGCCAACATCACACGCTTGAGGAAAGGCAGCGGCAGCCTCTAGCAAACTCTCCTGATGACCCATGGAGAGCTGGGAGAAGCTGGCTCAGCCGGTATTTGTCTATAAGGTGCATGACACTGTGGATGATATGTGTGTCTTTGTGTGTTTGTGCGTGTGTGTGTCTGTGTGTGTGTGTGTGTGTGTTTGAGAGAGAGAGAGAGAGAGAGAGAGAGAGAGAATGCATGACTGTGAGAGTGACTGAATGATTGAATGTATGTTGGGGTGAGTGAGTGAGGTATTGACTCTGTGTGGGTGTGGGAGGGAGGGAGAGAGAGAGAATGAGAATATGTGTGTATGTGTGTGTGTGTGTGTGTGTGTGTGTGTGCGTGCGTGCGTGCGTGCGTGCGCGTGCACGTGTGTGTGTGTGTGAGTGTGTGCGTGTGTGCGTGTGTGTGTGCGTGCGCGAGTGTGTGTGTGTGTGTGTGCGTGCGCGAGTGTCTCCCCCAGCCTGCCACAGGCTTGACCCAGATCACATTCGAGTCCCAGTGCTCACGCAGCACTTCTCGTCTGTCCGTCGCCAAGGAGGCAAACGAGCCACAGGAACAACAACTCATTTGTACCTGCGGAGGAGGACACTCCTGGGAAACAAACAGATGAGCCTCACCCCTGAATAAAAGCCTTTCTCTGCCCGTAAACAGAACTGCATGAGAAACATACAAACTATCAGGAGCATCACACTTCACCCTTTCAGCACCACGGGGGCCCCGAGCAGCAGAGCGAGTCCGGCTCACGCAGGGATGGAGACGCACGAGGAGGAACATTTACTGTGGGCTTTTTATTCAGTCAGGGCGAGATAGATGTGGCACACTAATGCTTCATAAAACACAGCCACTGACTGTTGTTGTTTGCCGTTAAATCGCGTTAGGTGATGTATATGGGTTTCTTTTTTTAAGAGAGAATTATTAATAGATTAAAATTGCGACTCCACAAGTGTTGCCATGGACATGGTGCTGATAAGAAAAACACTCATGGATATTGATGATTTAGGCAGGTATATATCTACAACTCAAAAAATAATAAAACTAATTTTATAACTCAAAAACAAAACACTCACTTTTGATTAAATATTTTTCACTCAGCTTGGATTAGTAGAATATACTTAAGTTTTGACTGAAAACTTTGTGTGTTGAAATCGACCTGAATCTTTTTGGCCAAATAGACTGCACACCCAAGAACACTTCCGGCGAATTTCAATTCCAGAGAAATTCTGTTTCCCGGGAACAATGGACGTCGTCATATCAACCCCGCCAGGAACGTTGCACTGCTCCTCCCAAACACACACAACAATAAACAATTCAGAGCTGGCTTTCTGCTCTAATTCAGCCTCAGAATGGAGCAGGAAAAACAGTAAAGTTACGGACGCGCCGCCTGCTGCCCGAACTTCCCAAAGTAGGTTTCATATCCACATTATCTTCCACCAAAGTTAATTAAAGTAGCAAAGTTGAAATCAATGGAGGACTTTTCTCTTGGTCCTGGACCCCACGAGCTGCTGGTCAGAAAAGAATGATGGGCATGACAGGGTTTCACGCGATTACGGTGGGAGACAAAGCTCCAACTTCTGCGGCCCGGCTCGCTGTGGATTACAGCCAGCACGGCCGCGCTGGGTTAGAGCGGCAGCGGCTGCTGGTACAAAGTCCCTCTCTCTTGTAATATGACCACATCGTGTAAGACCTCGGATCATTACCAACTTTGCAAAACTTAATTTTGCAATTACACATGCAATTAATTAATAACTGTGCTGTCATTACACCCCCCCCCCCCCGAAGTATTCTCGGGGAAAAAAAAATATAGAAGAGAAAAAAAATGAACGCCTCTTGAAATAAAGTGGTCAAAATGAACGGTGGGGGTTTTGAGGGGGTGGGGGATGGGGAGAGAAAGAGATCGTTATTAAAGGATTGTGGAGTTAATCTGCTAAGAAGCTAGAGGGGATACGGAAGAGAGTTCTTCCAAGACACCACTCTCGTGAAGAATGTCTAGTGGGATATGCAGGCAGTTACTGAGCAGTACAGAAAGCTCCCCAAGGACAGATTAATGAGATCTGCGCGCACCAAGAACCCCAAATATGTCTACAGAGCTGCCACAATCACACACACACACACACACACACACACACACACACTGAACCGTACCTCTGCTCTGTGCACACACATCCTTTCCAGAGCTCTCAGCCACACACTTACCATTCGCCAGGAGAACCTCGATCAAATAAGAGCTGGATGAAAGCCTGACCCGGCGGAACATTATTAGCCTGGCAGGAGGAGACGGCCACATGCTCAGAGACACGCCGAGCCTTTCTGAGGTTGTTTTTGCAGGTTGGGGGATGTAAATGTGGGCTCAGTGAAACCACTGAGAAGCAAAGTAACTCAGCGAGGAAGTGAATGATTATGTGGCATCGCAACGCAGAAGTGCACGCGCGAGCGCGTACATGCGTGCGAGCGCGCGCACGCGTGTCGACAGCGGCATTGAAGTCTTTGCGCTCGCAGACTGCGCGAAAAAGGCGCCCTGGCCACTTCCACACTTCCATCAAAACACATTTCCTGTGCAGGGAGGTGAAACAGTACTGGCTCCCCCCGTTAATTAAGCTTTTACGTAACTCCAGTCCCGCTGCACTGCTGCACCTCTGTAGGAAGACTGCTCGCATCTGCCAAGACCTTTCGCCATCTGAACAGCGCGGCCTTCCGTTCCTCCCATCAGCCTGCAGCTCTGGGGCGAAGAGCGTGCTGATCCCCCTCAGGTTGGGACAGGCTCCCGTGTTGACACTGCAAACACTTCCAGGGCTATTTGATTACCGCTCTGACGGCTCTGGGCCGCTCTCTGTGGGTGGTATCGGGATGGGGCGGCAGATCGACACGCTTTGTTTCCAGCCGGTTCATGGACAGTTAAAGGCACTTTTGACAACAAACCCAGGCCTCTGCGCCATTAACCCCTCTTCAGTTACTGGATGATGTGTCTAAAGTGAATGAATTAATAATAAGGGTTAAACACTTCAAGCTCTATTTTAAAGGCCTTTGTAGTGGTGAAAGCACACCATGGACATGACTGCCGGGTAGGTGAGTCATCCTAAAAGTGCGCTGACCTCACACCAACACACACAAACTCGCAGGGCGGCGCACGCACGGGCACACAAACGCACGCGCCCTCAAAAGGATGCCCAAACACACGCGCGCGTGCGCACACTTTTACGATATCAAAGAAGGAGCACTATATATACAGATGTTAAGGCGTGTCCGCTGCAGCCGTCTGGGAGAGGATAAGGCACAGCACAAACAGGCAAAGCTGAGAAGTGCGTCCTGCCAGGCTGTGGTCTGCTGACTGCTCACAACTCGAAGCGTTTCTGCTACTTTAGGCATTTCTCTCAAGGTGCTCCTGCAATCTTAACAAACAGTTAGGGAGAAAATTCTCCAAATTAAAATGCTTAAATGACAGTCAATCATGCTTGTAATACGTGAGAGTAATTAGTAACCTGGGAGTCTGATTACCCTGGTGAAACGTGACTCTTCGTTCTCTTCTTTTCCTCGCCACAGTTCACCGGATTGATCACATGACATCTATCAAACTCTTCAAGCCACTGTCAAACAATACTCATTTCCCATCGGCCAATAACCATATCTGGGAACGTTGCGATTTCTCTACCAATGCCATTCTCCCCAAGACGTCTTCCTATTAGTGACTTTGAGATATTATTGTTCTATCAGTGGCGTTAAGGTAGAGTGTCCATGAATGTTAATACAGGCGACTTTTAGAACTTTAGAGCTGACGTCTGACTCCATCATATACTGCACTTCAGATTTAGGCCACAAAAGAGCTGTTTTATTATGAGGCTTTAGTATATGTGAGAATGAGTGAGCATGTTTATGCATGTGAGCGTACGTGGGTGCGTGTGTGTGTGTGCGCGCGCGCGCGTGCATATGTGTGTCTGGTGAGTAAGCATGTTTGTGCAAGTCAGTATGTGTGTATATCAATGTGTTTGTACGTGTGTGTGTGTGTGTGTGTGTGTGTGTGTGTGTGTGTGTTTGCGCATGTGTGTTTGTGTGTGCGTGCAGGTGTATCCAGATGAGTAAGCGTGTTTGTACATGTCAGTGTGCATACATGTGCATGTGTTTGTGTGTGCCTGCATGCGTGTATGTGTGTATGTGAGTGAACGTTTTTCCACGTGTGTCCAGTTCCTGCTAAACCACCTCCCCCATCACCAATCAGTGTTGTCAGCCTCGTGTCTCTCTGCCTCTTCACATCTGCTATGTGCTTTCACTCTCTTCCCTCCTTCAGTTCACCAAACAAACTAACCGATTGTACATCATTTCTAATTACCCACTATAACCCTGACAGCGCTGACCATAGACTCTGTAGTTCGCCTAATCAGTTTAGACACCAACAAGACTTCCGTCAGAATGCACAGGGGGCAACCAATTAGGTGAACAGAAGATCGCGAAGCACCTCACTCACAGAAGAGCGCCACTGTCCTAGCACGAGATATAAAAACAGCTTCTAATATGATTCTCAGAACAGAGCCACAGTGAGTACAAAAACTAAATTAAACAGCTCTTCCTCATAGCCATGGCCAGCGTATGACAAAGCAGAATAATAAGTGATCTCTCAACCTCTCATGAAGGTTGTCAGTTCAAGTCCCACCACCAAGTTGCCACTGTTGGGTCCCTGAGAAAAGCCTTTAACCCTCAATTGCTCAAGTTGTATTCAGTAAGTCTCTTTGGATATAAGCATTAGCTAAACCCTGAAAATAAAATTATTTGTAATAAAACATTTATAACATAGTAAACATTTAAGAACTGTATGTTGTTGTTTTTTTTTTAATCTCAAATTGCAGAAATTCACCAAACGTCTCAGACTAAACCTCCTAACCGAGGATCAGTTTCTGCTTTCCAACACAACTATACGTTTTAAAGCAATCTGATCGGTAAATAGATTAACCCCTATTCGGACGGGATTTGTTTTACATAAGTGGGGTAATAAAGTCAGTCAGTATTTTACACCCATCCGAATTCGCCATGTCAATCCATTCGCAATGTAAATTTCCTGTGGACATTCGTCATATTCTGTGGGAAAGGAATGTTTGACCTTTTTTCATTTGCCATAGGCTTTCACAGAGGAACTTCTGGTAGCTCTTGGCAAATTTTGCTAAATGTATGTAGCCAGATAATGATCAGACCAGAATTACTGTTACCAAAATCAGTTTTATTAAA
Source organism: Electrophorus electricus (assembly GCF_041902795.1). NCBI lineage: Eukaryota > Metazoa > Chordata > Actinopteri > Gymnotiformes > Gymnotidae > Electrophorus > Electrophorus electricus. The sequence goes on from NC_137522.1 coordinate 6,657,342, forward strand.
TATCAGCACTTTTTATTAGATCTATGTGAGTGAGAAATTTAGACCAAATCCAAGTAATATCCTCTAGATCATAATATCCTATAGATAGATATTGTTTAATTGATATATTATGCACGTATTCGGCATGTATTTTTGTTTTATTGGTTTGCAAAATGATCATAAACGTTACAGAAGTCTTGTGGTAAATTGACTTTGCAGATATATGTCCTGTCCGAGTAGTATTGTGTTAGGAGATACTGGCTCTGGTAAATAACACTGTTGACGTTATTCTGTTTATTGAAGTGATGGTTCCGTGGCCATGGTGTCAACCGTGATCCTCTCATACTGGAACCATGAAAATGCCCAAACAAAAGAGCTTGCACCTTCTCTACTCTGTCCACGTTTAAAAATAAGAGGTGGGTAGCTGTAACCAAGACGACCAGAGTCTCGTTTTACGCGGTAGCCCATTTCCAGCCTGTTGGTAAATGAGTGGCAGACCGTGGCTACACAGGCCGGAGACCTACACCCATGCACCCAGAGGCATGCTGTCACTCCAGAAGGACAATTTCTGCTCCATTCCGTACATCTTATGATTTAAAAGTGGGATCCCACTTGCTGGACACCTAACCAGCATTTATTAATAAAGAAATGTTTTTCATTTTTGAGAAATTTCAGACTATGCTTGTATATAGGTACATTCATTAAAATATTTATTAAATATGACTTTCGGTACTAATGAATTAAAGAATTGGTGTTTGGGTTGTAATATTTTAATATGACCTTTTATAAAGAGGAAATTAAAGCTTCATTTATTTGTGACTTAAATAATCTTTTTGCCACTCTGGAAGAGAATAAAAATCTTTCAATGTTCAATGCAGGCACATCAAATGTAAGCTAAGGCAGCTCTGAGGCACCTAACGGGGAATATCCTGCCTTCTAGCCTGATGTGTTCTGGGTTGCAGTATGGGAGGGGCTGAGGTGGGTTGACTGGTGTGGGGAAGGGGTGCCTGTCTTGTGGTTCTCGTAGAGGCCAAACTGAAACGCAGGTTACCTGCGGAGGAACAGCTGGCAGGCAGGCCTCCTGCACTGGGTGGAGCACTCAGCGTGTAATGTCTGCAGGGTACAGCCCAACGCCAAGCAGTGTTTTTCTTTCTCTCTCTCTCTCTCTCTCTCTCTCTCTCTCTCTCTCTCTCTCTCTCTCTCTCTCTCTCTCTCTCTCTCTCTCTCTGTCTCTCTGCGTGTCTCTCTCCCTCTCTGTCTCTCTGCGTGTCTCTCTCTCTCTGTCTCTCTGCTCAGTCTGAGGTTGAGACTGAGTTTCAGTTCTCACATCTTCTCAAGGGCAGGACTCTGCTCCACCCAGTAACGCAACCCCGGTCTTCTCCCTCCCCACACCTCCCAGTACATTGTTCTCCTCTCCCACTGGAAAGTGACACAGTTTTTGGGCACCGGACCTGGGAGCTCTTGTTGCACCAGTCCCTGTCTCTGACCCGTCAGCCGGCTAATTCAATACTTCCCATTAAACGGTCAAAACTGTTCCTGCTGTCCCACTACTACTGGATTATAAAACGGTTGGATTACATTCAGGTAAGTTGAGTAACCACTGCTTGAGGGAGCGTGTTTGGTTTTTTTTCCTTTTTCCTCCAGAAGGATTAATGTGTGTTTAGGTAAAACACACCGCCAGTGCTGGAGGTACGGTCTCGGCTGGTGACAGAACACGAGCCATGTCCGCTGGTCTGGCATCAGTAAAATGATGTGCTCGTGACCTAAGCATTATCACTGGCTGGGCACCTTTAACCCTTTATTGCCCTCACCTGATCACAAGGTTAAATATTCCACAATGGTCAAATCATGAGGTTTTCCACAAACAAATGTGAATAGTGGCTTTTCTGTGAATGCTGAAAGCACGACTCGATGGCTGAGTTGATATGTAATAAACTTAAAATGACTCAATTCGCACAAATTTCAAATTAATTTCCTGTTAAGCAGTCACAGGCCTACTTCACACTGCTTTTGGCCAGACACACCTCCCTCTCCGAGTTCGGCCATTCCTCTTGGAATGCTCTGCCTTGAGGCCATTTCGTTACCCTGCTTCCTCGGAATAGTGTGCACATTACAAATGCGCATGGCACAAACGACTTCTGCATAACTGACGCATACGCCGGGACAAACAACAACAGATCAGTATCACTTCTATTTACCGGCTGTGTCCGTGATGGGTCCTGAGATGTAGCACAGGACCACGTGAAGGAAACCAGCACCTACTCATTTGTCTTAAACACGCAATACAAAAAAAAAACAGTTCGCGTCATTTCAAAAGGAAAAAAAAACAAAAAAAAAAACAACAATATTAACTGATTGGTTCCTTGGAGGCACTGTTGCCAAGGGTTACCAGAACAATTGCTTGTAATCCCTTCTAAATTGTGACTGCACTGCTGGGATTAGTTTTCCAGTCAAATTAGAACTCTTCCTTTTAAGTATGTCTCCAGTATTTCAGCTAATTTTCTTCCTTCCGTTTAATCAGTAGTAATAAAATGGTAATGGTTATAACCTCACAATAGATTTAGTTTAACATGCATTTACTTATTTTTTTTTACAAGAAAGAGAGTCTTGGCCTACATATTTGGTCAGTGTAATCCTTCATGTCAAATCACCAAAGCTTCAATAAACCAAGAAAGAGGAATTTACAGATGTCTGCTAGACAGCCGTGGCAAGGTCACACTCTGTCGGTCTTTTTGGTGGGTACAAGGTGCAAAGCATAATGACTCTCTTAAATGTGTTTACTTTAAAGTTGAAATATAAAGCATTAAAATGATATTGTGTATTGCAGATCTGGAACCGAATGACAGATATCAAGTGTCATCAGTGCATTATAATTCAGATTTCTGCAATTACAGATTCAATGGAGACAGCTTTGTACATCGCCATTTCTCCAGGTCCTCAGACACTTACTTTCACAACACTATTAAGGAAAATTGGCTCTAACAAGCCTGCATTGTGTACATGGTTTTTGATGCCCTTTGCTCTGTACTACACTCCTAATCTAAGAAGATCATTATTTCCATTGAATGTGTTATTATAACATTTTTTTCCCTGCTCCTTTTATTTGTGTTCGGTGTATCGACAATGAGACGTGATCTTCCAAAGCTCCACTACATTAAGGCATTAAATAGCTCTGACAAAAACCACACGAAATCAGACCAAGGCTCATGACTCTAGTCTTTAGACGTGAGCACAATGGAGGTAAACAGAGCTAAGCAAATATCCACCGTGCCCTGTGTGCGGTGCTGCCGTCGGGTCACCAAACAAAGTCAGAGATGGACAAACCTCGCAAAGCCCACCTCTGAATCTGACCCGTCTGCTTTCCACCCCGCGCGAGGCGAACAAAGGAAAGTGACTCTGCCCCTTCTTCTCGTCTCACGCGTCGCCTACGGCGCAGAACACAACCGCGGCGCTGTGAATGCACGGGAGGCGTCGCTCGCCTGTGAGAAGACGGCCGCCTCCCTTTTGGATCTGAGCAGTGCTGCTGGCCCAGCGCCTCCACACCCAGAACCTCTGGTCCTGCGGGACTGACCACACCTTCAGCTCAGGAGAGAGTGCACTCCCAGAGTGTAAGACGTGCATGTATCTGTGTGTGAGAGAGAGAGAGAGAGAGAGAGAGAGAGAGAGAGAGTGTGAGTGAGTGAGTGAGTGTGTGTGTGATTGTGAGCATGAGTGAGTGAGTGAGTGTGTCTGTGGGTGTATGTGTGTGTGTGGGTGTGTGTGTGATTGTGAGCATGAGTGAGTGAGTGAGTGAGTGTGTGTGTGTGAGCATGAGTGAGTGAGTGAGTGAGTGAGTGTGTGTGTGTGTGTGTGTGTGTGTGTGTGTGTGTGTGTGTGTGTGATTGTGAGCATGAGTGAGTGAGTGAGTGTGTGTGTGTATGTGTGTGTGTGGGTGTGTGTGTGTGTGTATATGAGAGAGACTGTGTGTCTGTGGGTGTATGTGTGTGTGTGGGTGTGTGTGTGTGTATATGAGAGAGAGTGTGTGTCTGTGGGTGTATGTGTGTGTGTGTGTGTGTATGTATGTGTGTGTGTGGGTGTATGTGTGTGTGTATGTGTGTGTGTGGGTGTATGTGTGTGTGTGTGTGTGTGTGTGTGTGTTTCGCAAAGCAGGAAAAGGCAGCACTTTGATCCTGGCTCAGGTGACTGTCTCTGCCAGAGAAGTCCAGGTAGCCCTCAGCACAGCAGCGTCCCAAGGGAGGTGTCTGGTTGACCAGAAAGCTCAACTTTAGGCATCTGATACCTAAAAGATGGTCTTTCAAGAGGGGAGCAGGATTGGCATTATATTCCATCATCCTGTCAGTGTCCCGCCTCCATCCCGCAGGCGAGCCTCGGAGGACCATCGGGATGCCCACTTCTCATTTTACAGTTTTAAAACACATTTTGCTGGAACTTCACAATTTACGCAAGTAACTACAAACTATTTAAAGAACAAATTCAAGGGACCAAATGATGACAGCTAATTAACTGATGATGAGAGTATCATATAACCCTTGTCAAAACAGCCCTTGTAAGAGAGACCATTTGAGATATGAATATTGCCTAATGACCACTTGAGTGAGCTGTAATGGCAGGGCCAGCAGGTAACTGATAACAGCAGGTAATCCCACGTTAGACCTGTCACACTACGCAGCTGTTTGATTATGAGCCACGGACTGTTTATCTTAAATTATTAAGGTGTTTTGCTCTTCCCCTGAAGCAGGTGCTCCTTCCATCCAGATGGTGGAACTTAATAATTGATGAAGGATATGATCAGAGGCGCAGACTTAGTACGTCAGGCCACTACGCTACGCTATACAACAAACTTCTCACTTAAATGTTGCGTGTGCACTGTTTTCAGGCCAAACATGCAGTCGGAATAAAAAATTGTAAAAAAAACTTATAATTGCTGATTATGTACTATAGGGGGGGAAGGGCAAAGGTTATGGACGAAAGCGCGACCAGCTTTAAAAGTAGCTAGCGCTAGCTTTTGGATGGCAAGGCCATTATTTCACTCGGAATACCTCTTAAATTCATTCTGATTTCTGGCGCAAGATCTTGTCCAAAACACCATCAGAGGAATTTCGACTGCTTCACTGTCAAAACAAACCAAACACGGTCAAATAAGTGCACAAATAACCCACCGAGAGGGCTGAGGGGCAGAAGCGAGTGGCGTTAAGATGATACAGTGTGGGTTTCCTTTCCTGCCATCACCTTATCAGTGCATGCGATCGGGTAAATGAAACAGGTGTCAGTTTTTCATGCAGCTTGTTCATGCAGTGGAAGCAGGTTTGGGAGGGGCTCCAAGCTTGGGGGTCTGCGTCTTCAGCACCGCCGTAGGAAAGTTGAATCCAGAAGGTCAGTATTAAGAGCTCCCCCATAATCTGAAGATGTTTGTTTTCTATGTTTACCGTCGGGCCGGCGTTTCGCTGAACTAGATTTGGTGTCACGGGAGTGCTTTGGTTGACTAACAGCTGTACGTACGTCCATCCCTCCTCCCCGAGAAGCTCCCCAAAAACCCTCCTGCTATGGCAGGTACAGCAATTAGGCGCTCAGCCAGCGTGTCTGCATTGCCTTATCTCAACTGGACAGAATTCAAAATTCCTTGTTGGTGTCAACTTTTTTTAAAAGGGGCTTGTCAGAAAGCACTGCTTTCTTGGTGGTAGGAGGATTAATGTCCCATACATAAAACTAATTTTATTGCACAGACTAACCTCTCCTTAAGAGAGCCAGCCAGCAGGCAGTGGTAGCTCAGCAGAGATAGAGCTGAAATCATTCCCCAGGACTTAACAGCGTGTGTGCTTAAGTTTCTCGGTGTTATCAAAGCCGGGACGAGGTAGCACTGCAGCAAATTAATCAAATGGCATTTTCTTCCTCCTCCCTACATGACAACAAGCACGGCCACCATATTTAGCTCAGGAAAAAGTGCAATTACACATCTTATGATTACAAGTGGCTGGTATTTATAACTTCATTTGGTGTGGGAGGTGCTGAGAAACACATTATCATATAAAACAGGATATAAGAAAACTCAGAAAACAAAATTAAAAAATATCACTCCTCTGACTGTGAAAAAGGTATTTTCCCTTCTTTTTTTTCTATTTGTTGTTGTTATTTGTTTATCTGTGATGAATCTTTTAGATACACAGTATCACCATGCAGACTTTCTAATGAGTAATTAATGCCCTAAAGCTGAATATGGCTTTTACACACTCCAAATACCCTCAGTAATTCAATTCCAAACCCATAAGATTACAACTAGGGCTTTGATGTGTTTTCCCCAGACCATCCAACCTTGTAGTCTGTGAAGTGTCAGGTCTTAGCCTGGTGGAGAGTTAACACCACCCATGTCATCAACCTTTTATGTCCCCCTATTGGTTACAGGGGAACAATTGAGGAATATGAAAAAGCGGAAAGCCTCGCGTACTGATATCGACTTATTCTTCCGCTGGGTCAATGGGACAGGAAAGGACCCGTGGGTCCCTCGGGAGGAGATGGAGACAGGGAGAACCAGCTCTCTGGGAGCCTGGGATGGGAGAGAAGATCGGCCTCCACCCACACCCATGAGACCAGCGCAGGAACAAGTCAACAGGTTCCTGCTTCTGCTGATTAGACAACAAACGGCAGGCCGAACAACAGTCCCCCTGTACCCCACCCATAACCCCACCCATAACCCCACCTCTTACCGACATGCACAGTCATGGGCAGCAGATGCAGACGCAGCAGCCGTACCACTGACCTCGCACTGGTGACACCAGCATTGTCTCATACACACAATCGGCATTCCATAGCGCCTATGAGTTTGCTCGGCTCGGAGTGGTCGCAGAACGTGCTAACGAGCTAACAATAGCAGATCAGGCAGGCTGCCAATCATAGGCTGTCAGACCTTGGCAAAAAAACACATTTGGGCCTTATTAAAACTACCCAAACGCTTGCGAAAAATGCCACGCACGGATCGACGGAAAGACGTTGGCCTTGGGCCTCTAGTGCTGAACGCTCCGGCACATTCTTTCCGGAACATTCAGCTTAGTCTATCAGCCAGGTCTATTCATGGGAGGGCAGCAAGCACATACGCACTATCAGCCCATTCTAGCGACTGTAGAAAGGTATGTTTAACGCTGGACAGACCTTGAGGGCCTTACTCCTCCGTCTGAAACAAGTCTCCTCAGGAGGTCGCTGCTGGCAAGGGCCTCATCGTGCTCTCGGTTCTTTTAGCGCATTCTTTGAAATGCATTGTGGGGAATTTTAAACGACTAGCCCCCATTGATGCTCCCCGAGAGGATCTGTGCATTAGTGGAGTGGCATATACTGATAAATGCACATTCATCTATTCACAGGTCAGTCATGACGATTTGTTGAGGGTTTTTTTGTCAGAGGCATTTGCTTGTTTTATATGACAAAAAAAATTTTCGCAATTTTTGGCGAGTAGTGGCGTGTGTTGCTCCGTGGTATGAAATAAGCCATATTAAGTACAGTCTGCAGTCATACAGTAGCAACAGGCGAGTGGTTCGGTCACCTCCAGTGCCTCTTGTCTTACTCAGCGACAACAGTTTCCATGTTAAATGACCCCTACAAAAGCCAGTGATGCGCCACAATTAACCATTACATCTTCAACTTTTCATTGCTTGGGTCTGCTTACAAAGGATCTTCAGGTCGAAAGGAGGACAAGCATGGTTCCAAAACTAATCAAAGCAGCACTGCATGCTTTACTTCCCACGATACAGATAAGCAAATAGACGTGAGCCCGCACCGCAGTCGTCTCACGTGGAGGAGACAGAGGCTCGCTGCACGTGGGGGGCTATCTGCTTTCACGGCGGGTCAGACCGCCGCAAGAATTAACAATCAAGGTCGGGGGGACCTTTCTGCCCAAGAGGTTAAGATACACCCCCCACACCCGATCAGATTTCCCTTTGGGTGACCAGGAAGCTTGTTCACCTGTATCCAGTCTCGTCCCACGACGAAGTCAGACATTCAAGCATAGGCCATATCGGTCACGTCCCTGAAGAATTGCAACGAAAATATTCCCAGGAAGAAAAAAATATGTGCATTTCCGTGTGCGATGAGTTGTGGAGCAAACGGTGTGGAGCGGTTGTGCTCCTGGAACAAACAGACTTAGGGAGCAGGTCGCTCCCAGTGCGGCTGCTAATAAATATCTGGCACTAGACCTTTGTCTTGTGTGTGTTTGAGAGACACTCTGGGCAGTCCTCAGCTTTCCTTTGATAAAGGCTGTTTTGATTATGCTATGTGTGAAGTATCCAGAGCACTGAATGAGGGGCAAGGGAGCAGATTAGGAGCGGCTAAATGTACACTTTTATTGTGAACAGGGCTGAGGTCGTGCAATACCCATAAGACTCGCCGTGTGAGCCAGGGCAAAGTAGATTAACCCCAAGAAACAGCCTCCCCCCAGGCGCTTCAGTGATATAATGCAACCCCAACATCGACCAGGCTGTCCCCTACACAGGCTGAAAATGCTGAGTGTGTGCACACGTGTGTGTGAAAGAGAAGTAGAGAGAGAGAGAGAGAGAGAGAGAGAAAGAAATAAAGTGAGCATGTGCTAAACACTGACTTATTAGCCAGTATGGTTTCCATGTACACGTAATATCACTGATATTTCCAAATCTGTGCGATAATTCACATCAAAATTAGTGAAAGTAATTAAAACGTGGCACTAGGGGTGAAATCTTAGTGTCCGGAGGAAAATTTCTCCTTTTGTTTCATGGCTCCCCCTAGTGATAAAGTGCAGCGAGGGTCACAAAACCCAAGAGTGCCAGAAACATACCATAGTCAGAAGTCCAGTTCTCAGTCACCCAACAGAACATGCCACTCCACATGGGTGGGTAGCCCACCCTCCACTGCTATAAGCCCTGTTCAGAGGCAAAAGAAATCGCAACCGCCCACCTGGGTTTAGCCGGGACCGACTGAAGGTGGGTGGGGGTAACTGCACCCAAAGGGAAACCATATTGTCTGAGGGTGTCATTGAGATACGGAAGCTCTGGAGAGACTGTTGTAATGTCAGCTAGGTGGTGCTCCGCCATAGCACCTGCGCACAAAGGTCCACTCTAACCCAGCTCTCTCTCTCTCTCTCACACACACACACACACACACACACACACACACACACACAGACGCACACACACACAGACGCACACACACACAGACGCACACACACACAGACGCACACACACTCATCAGCCTTTGGGAGCCGACAGCTAAGCATGAAAGCAAAGTTGAAACCAAATCCGAAAATTGCAGTGCAGTGAGAGAGGAGGCAGCTATCAGTGGGCTCAGGCCGAAACCCCATCGCATGGATAAGGTTTCCGCCATGTTTTCATACCCAGGTCAGCTGACCAGCACCCCGGGGCACCATTGGACGGCCTGTTCACAAACCTCGTAATGATGTAACCAGAGTGTGTGGGAACCCTAGCTCGGCGGCGCACTCTGTGATAAACGCTACTTTCCCACTCCCCAGCTCGAGAATGGACGAGAATTAACCAGGGCATCTTAGTACTGCCACTAGTTATCAGGAAATCCTAGCTCTCTGTGTGTGTGTGTGTGTGTGTGTGTGTGTGTGTGTGTGTGTGTGTGTGTGTGTGTGTGTGTGTGTGTGTGTGTGTGTGTGTGTGTGTGTGTGTGTGTGTGCGGTTACACCTCACTCCCATTCTCTGTAAGGTGGCAGGGAACACACAGAACTCACCGCTCACCTCCATGCTAGCCTGCCCTCAAAACACACCACACCTTTTCCCGCAACTCTGTGGGTGGCACCTAGAGCTGTCTTTTTCTTAATTTAAAGCAATACAAATTTGACTGCATATTCATATAACCAAGGGCAAATTGTTTTAAAAGAGCTAAAATGACTCTTTTTTCAAAAATAATTAAGGAAATTCAATATAAAATTAAAACTTTTTAATTTATGAGCCACTCTTGTTGTCATGGACAATGACCAGAACATCACTTGAAAATGAATCCCACAGCCGAACGTCCCCCCCATTCCTCAAGTCCCCAAGACGTATTCCACGACTAATTGCGCCATGGTTTCCTGCCGTACGAGTAGAAGTTTTAGCAGAAAAGGCTAATAAGGGAGAACATAGCCAGGATGCTAAAACTTAACGACAAAACACCACCTTCATTATTCGGTAGCCTTGAGTGCCGGAGCTCGTCGATGCGTGCGCTTAGGCGAGGCCGAGAGGAGAGGCAACGGATCGGGCCATTGCGCTCCCGCGACTGCGTCCAGATGTTAGCGGACAATAGCTCGGCTCCTGAAGCTCGGCTCCTCCATCGTCATTTCGCTGCTCGATTCACACTTTTAATTATGTTTCTGTTTCTGAAGTGTCTTAAGAATCGACACTACAAAGCGCTGTTTCAAACGCCGAAAAGACCCGCTAGCATGTTCCGTTTCGTGTGTGTATATATATATATATATATATATATATATATATATATATATATATATATATATATATATATATATATATATAATTGAAAAAATAAAGTAAAAAAATAAGTTTTACTTCTTGCCACAAACAGGCAAAAATGTCGAGAAATGTTTGGAAGGATTTAAAGGCTGCAGTTATCTGGCAGGAAACTTTGCACCGAAAGCTTCGGTTTTGTCCAAAATGCCCTCCAGGAGGGAGAGTGAGAAGCTCCGCGCGGAGGCGGGTGTGGAAGGGCTTGGCGGGAAGGGTTAACGCTCCCCCGCGCACCTCCTTCGGCTCCTGAGCCCCCCCCCCGCTCCCGGAGAGGAGCCGACACTCTCGGCCAATCCCGACCTTAATTAATACCGGCCCCGGCCGCTCTCAGGCCCTGGCCTCCCTCTGAGGAGCTCTCTGGGGTAATGAGAGAGCGAGGCGTCGGAGGCTGCCAGCGCAAGAGGAAGGGGTCACTGGGAAGGGATTTGTGGTGCTCTCAATGAGAAGCCCCTCCATGCTGTGAGAAGCTGGGCCGCTTTCGGACACCTGGTCATTAACATTGCTAATTAGCGGCCATTAATCAGGGCTGGACTCTTTTAATGTCTCTCGGTCTCTCTCCCTCCCTCACCCTCTAAATCTGCGTGCGTGTGTGTGTCACAGTAGAGCTGGGATAAAAGGAGTTCCCATCAGTGCTAGATGAGCAGGATTTAGGTTTCTCAGTCGAGCATGCTGAGAACAGGCTACCTCAGCCCTTCACGAAGGTAAAATTAATTACCAGTAATTAAATGAACCTCTCTCATCTGAAAACCACTGCTCCGGGGACCAAATCATTAAGCCTCCGGTTTCTCTCCATCGTTAAGGTGATGATAATTCTTATAATAATGAGGAAGATAATGGCAATAATTTAGAAACTCAGATCTTCGGATATGTAGCTGAATTAAATCCAAGCATACATGAAACCATCAAACGGCAACATTTTTTTAAATACACGAAAGCAAAAAATGGCATGGAACGGTGTGTTATTAAACGGGATTCACAGTGAAACTTGTTCCCGTTATAGGTACTTCAGGACGTAGCTAATTATTAACACCTTCCTCTGTTCACCCAACAGGTGATGAAAGATGGGACAAAATCTTCAGCACATTGTGAGATTTCAGCAGTACATCAGAGATTACAGTTTCTTCTTCAAAAGAAACACCAACTCGTCACTTAAAAACAACTCATATATTTGCATTTGTATTTGCATATCATACAGCTGTGTATCCAAAGTACAAACCTTCGTCTCATACATGCAGTCTAGCCAAAGAGATCTAATCTCTCCACTGAGACAGGGGATAGAGACGGAGAAAGTCACGACGGAACTGCACTGTGTTTAAACACCTCCTGGGGGAGAAAACGTATGTGTGACGCCGAAACACACAAGTCTTTGTTTTCTCTCTCTCTCTCTCTCTCTCTCTCTCTCTCTCTCTCTCTCTCTGAAAGTAGAGCAGCCCTGAGCGCCACCCGAGAGGCCAAGCAAGCGCGGCATCCTGGCACGGCAGCCTGTGCGCACCACGGGCATTCCTCTGCTTTTCTCATGACGGATCGCCTCACAAACGAACGGAGCAGACGGGCAGAATGCTAACGAGAGCTGCATCGGTGAACCGGGTCGTCCCCGGGGTGGTGGGGAGGTCGTGGGCTTTCCGAAGCGCCGCAGGGACGCGGAGTTCCGTTCAGTGGCCAGGGGCCTTCAGTCCTCCGCCTTCCAACATCCGGGCACATTCCTTCAGTTGGGGGGGGGGGGGGGGGAGGAGAAGAGAGAACGACCATAGGGAACCAAGTCCAAGAGGCATTCAAGAAGCTGGAAAAGGCGACCCTGAGCCTCTAGGAATCGGCTGGAACACCTGACACGTGAACCAGACTAGAGCGCGCGATGTGTGTACGTTGCACCCCACGCAGACAGCAAGGAAACCACAGTGGCCCCCCTGCACTCAACAGCCCCAACAGGGTAAACCAGGGGCCCTTTTCCATTCTTTCCAAAGACAAAGGCCATTTTAACCTTTTTTTCCATTTAGATTCTTCATGAAAGGTTAAAAACAAAATCTTCAGCGGATAAGTGTTGTCTGTCTCGGTATTGGGACGTAAATGTAATTGTAGTGTTCACTTAAGTACAACAAAACCAAATACAACTGGAAAGTCTCTAGCTATACTCTGTCAGGGTGTTTTAGAGCTGGGCCGTCATGCAAAAAAAAAGACCTCAACCAGTGGAGATATGGTGAGAAATGGTGAGAGAAGGGGATGAAGAGATTGAGACAGGGAGGGGAGAGAAGCAGACGTAGCTCAGCCTCTTCTTTGAGCTGTGCTGTCTGAGGCCTTGGAAGGTGGAGTGGTATTGTGGAGAGCCTCCCTCCCTCCCCATCACCCCCTCCGCCCTCTCAGCAGGCAGTCTCCACGCCAGCCTCCAACCAGAGCTACTCACCAGGCACTATCCCAACCAAGAGCTCAAAGAGCTGCACAAAAATTCAACCCCAACCAGCCAGTACCCTTGGAAAACAGGAGGGGGAAAAAAACAGGGCCCTCACAGACAACTTCAAACACACACACACAAACACATACAGAGTGCACTCACACAAATTCATAGTCACAGTATCTCTCTCTCTCTCTCTCTCTCTCTCACGTACATATACACACACACACACACATACATAAGAAACTGAACAATGGCCCTGCTGATGCAGTCCTGTCTGGCTTCATGCAACTAATTAATGCAGAGGTCCATGTTTGCTGAAGACGCTTCCATTGAAGTGTGTGTGTGCGCGCGAGAGTGCGCATGTGTGCGAGTGGGGGGGGGGGGTGATCTGCCTCAGCCTGTAGCTCTGCAATTACAGTGTGAATCTCCTGAGAGCGTCCTGCGATATGCTTAAAGGAGCTCACGCGCCTGTCCTGAGGAGCAAACCCAGCTGCTCCTGAGCACCTGCTGCTTGCCAGGCTGTTCTCACCTCTTCCAAACAGGACACTGCTTTGTTTTTTTTTCCCGATTAGCGAATAAATATTGGAAGCAAATTGGAGATGGGGAAAACGTGGACAAGAAAATAAGACATCAAAGCAGGATGGCAGCGCGGGTGGGATTACAAACTGTGGAGTGGAGGCTCCAGGAATCAGAGCGCTCCCGCGTAGGATGGGCGCAGCGCTACGGCGGGCTGTGGGCCGAGGGATACGAGGGGCACTCCCGCGTAGCATCTCCACGCCGAGCTGTTGGCCAAAGGCCGCGGCCAAAACTGCAATCGTGGCCTGTGGGGGGGTTGTGAGTGGCGATAATGAACGCGGCCAGACCTCCGGCAGCTATGATGTAAATGAGATGAAGGTCTGAATAGAGGCCGGAGGAGTTGGGTGGAGGGTGGAGGGTGGAGAGGGGAGGCTGCACGCCACCCCCACCAGCGCTCTCCTTTTCTCCCCTCCTGTGGAATAACATACGCTGGGCTGTGTGCGCTGCATAGCAACCAGGGGGGAGAGCCAGAGAAAAGTGCACAATAGAGAGAATGAGACCAGAGCCTCAGGAAGACCATACAGTCTCTGTCACAGAACAGAGTCTATCCCATAGCCTACAGTCTCTCCCGCAATACAGTCTCTCCCATAGCCTACAGTCTCTCCCGCAATACAGTCTCTCTAACAGCATACAGTCTCTCCCATAGCCTACAGTCTCTCCCACAATACAGTCTCTCTCACAGCATACAGTCTCTCCCATAGCCTCCAGGCTCTCCTACAGCATACAGTCTTTCCCATAGCATACAGTCTCTCTCACAGCATACAGTCTCTCCCATAGCCTACAGTCTCTCCATCATACAGTCTCTCTCACAGCATACAGTCTCTCCTACAGCATACAGTCTCTCCTACAGCATACAGTCTCTCTCACATCATACATGCGTTCCCATAGCCTACAGTCTCCCCTACAGCAAACGGTCTCTCCCACAGCCTACAGTCTCTCACAGCCTTTGGGACTTTAAGGGAGGCAAACTTGTGCTGTGACAGTCCCTGTGAAACAGCACCAGGCCTTTCAACACATCAAACCCACCGACCAAACAGTGTTCTGATCATCGGCATAGGGACAGATCGATGCTAAAGTATCATCTGACAAACACAAAAGAGCATGCAAGGCTTTTTCAGCCAAACACCTACAAGAGTTTTGGCTTTATTTTCTTTCAGGAAATTAGGACATTGGGCTTTTTCCAGTTCCTTTGACTTCTGGCTCTTGCTATGTTGTTGTGGTGAAACTTGCTTATCTCCTGCCACAGGGACTTGATATGCCAGTAAGCAAATCCGACCCACTGCGCTTGTACTACTATATCTGGTCTACGGGGTAATCTGCAAGGTGAGTCAGACACACAGGTGCAAAACACACTTGTATAAAGTGGAGGATCTGAAAACAATACGGTGGGGGGAGGGGGGGGGGGGGGTAAGTATACACCGCGCTGACTCTAATTTAGTGCTGTAGAATCTCACGGTCATGACACCCTAACCAGTTTATTCAAGGATTAAAGGGGCGGTGGTGCAACACTTAATACACACGCTTCCACATTATGACATCATCACTCTCAAAGACTCCACTAATAAGCTTAGCCCCCCCCAGCCCCCCCAACCTCTCACAACCCACCCCAAACCCCAACACCCCCACACTATTGCCAGCAAAGCGATGAAAAAAAAGTTTGCAGACAAATTTGAGGGCATTAACAGGAGCAGTGGTGTCCTCGCGGGTGGGGAGGTGAGAAGAACCCAGGTGTTTAGATCAGCTTAAAAATAATAAAGCCCTACCCCACTGGGAGCTCCTGTTCCCCAGCTCCTCGGCCCTTAGTCCCAGCTGTTAAGACGAGCCAGGACAGGAAATTCCTCACCTGACCGGTCTTTATCCAAGTGAGGGAGGCTTAACCCCAGCCTCCAAGGGGTCATTTGTGGATGACCATGTGAATAACACTGTAAGGGCTTGTGTTTCTCTTCGCACCCAGTTAAGAGCCATGCTTACTGCTTCACACCTCTCCCGAGGCGACTGTTTATGGGCGAGTGTTAAAGCAGTAGAAAAAAGGCAACAATAGGTGTGTAAAGGTTGTGGATGCAGGGGTTTGTCTGTGGCAGCTATGCGTAATATCCCCATCACAGCAGAGGAGAGTAAAACATATCTGTTTGATATGCAGATCAGGAGACAGTAGTTCTCAACATTATTAGCAGGGGAACTCGAGCTCCTCCGAGCTGACGAAGCCTCGACTGAGAGCTTTTTCACGACGAAGACAATCCCCAAACGTCTCATCTGGGAGGCTGAATTATTTGATTAACTACTATCAAGGCACTCCAATCACACGCAATTAATTATTCGCAAGTAATTACAAGCTTTGGCAAATACCATTATTTCAATTAGCTGAGTAATTTATCGGAGGAGCCCCGATGCCTTTCGGCAGTGGCAATTACGCCAGTTTGGCAATGTTGCCTCTCCTGAAGTATCTGGTGTTTGGCCGCTACACTTCAGAACGGCGCCACTTACCAGTGCGCTTTCGGAGAAGAGGAACTGGATTTGTTCAGAAGGGATGGACTCTAACAAACACGCCTTCATCTGGCGGCAGTTCTCGCTAGGCTTTCCTAGCAAACCATCTCGGCCCATACTGTCAGAGTGATTTAATGGGACTACATGCAAACGTGTGTCTTCTTTCTCGGTTCCAAAACTACTGATAGCAAAAATATGAAGTGAGTGCTCCCTCAATCAGTCTCACGCAGTGCCGTACAAGAGTCTGATACAGTTAGAAACATTTGCATTATTCCAATTTAAAATGAATCAGGGATTTTTCTGACAGAAGAAAATGTGCGCAGCTGCAAATCAGGGCTTAGTTTCCTAAGAGCATCGTAACACAAAGATTATCTTTAAATGATAGCATGAGTGTTATACTGAACACTCCCTCTCATTTAAGATGACCCCGCTTTTGGGAAACGAGGCCTAGATAAAAATGTTCACCATTCCTTCCTGAGCGTGTCTGAAAGTGACTGAACTGTACACAACACGGCCTGCTGTCTCACACTACACCTCATATGCAAACTGTAGAGAGATTCTACGTTTTTAAAATCAAAGCCCAAACGGCTTATGTGTCGGGCATAGATGTGTGAAAAATCACTTTACTCACTACAAAGTTGGCCAGTTAGGGTTTTTACACAAGCATGCTGGGGTGATCGGTGGTATTCTGTGGTTAATAAATCAGAGGTTATGCTAGCGTGAAGAGAGACATGTGTGTGACCTCTGTAACCTGCAGAGCTGGACATGAACCAGCAGCGCATACATAGACCTACAACAATGTGCCTGAGGTGAGGGGAATGACTGACTACACCATCAAATGTTGCATAGTTACCCTTTACCACATTTATTTTGATTAAAAGCGATGGCGAATTTGTCAATGATTTGTGATGACTTTTCCGACAACATCCTACATGTAGGTCCTTTAAAGATTTTTCACTAAAATGTCACCAGGAAATACCAGTTTACAAAAGCCACACTGTGAACTGCGTGACTGCTGGGCTAGACTAATGAGATAGATTACTGGGATGGGACAGATTACTGACTCCATTACGTGCCAGGGGGAAAAGGGATGGGTTCATACTCCAGGTGAGGGCCAGGGACGGAGTTTGGGTCTGGACAAGACGAAGGGTAGTGAAGGAGATGGAGAGATTGAGGGAGATCAGGGAGAAAAAGAGAACAGACTGAAAGAGACAGAATCCCTATCACCTCTTTAAAGAATGCGTTAGTCTCCCCTGTAAATATCAACATTAGAATGATTCAGACGTATACAGATGCATCTGAAATAAAGCCATACAACCAGTGCACTGCCATGGGGGGTTGATGGTTCCGTTAGCTGGCAGCTAATCTCCAATTTAAGGATTTATGAAGGAGACTTAACGTCATCGGTTCATCAGTGAGAGACGTTTTTCTCTCGGCGCAATTAGAAGATCATTAGTGGATTTATTTTAGCCTCGTTCTCCCTCTCTGTTCTCCATCTTTCTCCGCTGTTCGACAGCGACATCTCCGGCTGCTCTGTGGCATCGTTTACATGGCCATAAACCCGAGCACGACCCCGCGGGAGGCGGGGGAGACTCCACCATCAGCCCTCTCTGGAACTGCCATCTTCAGTCTCCACGTCAGTCGGCACGGCTGGCACAAGCTCCACGGGAGGAGTGTGCCTGCAGCTGTGGATCGAATTCATTGGGGCGTTTCTCTTCCCAGCGTCTGCGCCGTGGACAAGCCCATCCACGGAGGGCTTTATGGCGCAACTCGCCGGCAACACACCTGAAATTCAAAGTGCTTACGACTCGCATGTGCTGAAAATGGAGAGAAGGAGAAATAATTGGTATCTACAACAAGCGACCTGTTGATTCAGACTCCTCTTAATCCTGAAGTGTACACAGACCATGACGAAGGGTTCTGAACATGAAGATCAAACAGCTGATGCGTCTGTCACGCCTGCTTCCCCCCGCTTTGTTCGCCCGGGCACCTGAGCGGACGGCAGCCCGCAGGTGAGCAAACTGTGCGCTGGGGCCCGGGGGGGGGTTGCACGCACGCACGCACGCGCACACCTCGCCTTCATCCCCGCCCAGCCATGCTGTAAAAAGCAAACAAGGCTTCAAAAGCAGCGGCCAGCAGTGCGCAGACCCTGCGGGAACGCACGGGCGCCGCGCGTCTGGACAGCGAGCCTCATGAAGCCCGCGGCACATCTGAAAGTTGCTCATGCACGTTACAAAGTTGTTTTAGAGATGGCCACTCCCATAACTTATACAACGTGGTTTATAAGCGACTGAAGCAATATGATTTTCATGAGTTTCAATCTATTACTCATTTTCTAAATGCAAACTGCCAACACATATGACAAATTAAAATAAATATCAGTGAAATCATAGTTATATGCTATGAATATAAGAAAAGGTCCAGTGCTGATTAAACAAACCAGTAAATAAAAAACATTCAATTAAAGAAAATTCACTAACGAACAGGGACCGCAAAGTCAACTCAGCTCCAAATCTCACAAGAGCTCATCTCTCATGGACACGTGGAGCTGTAGAAGAAACTCTCCCAGCACAGACATGTTCATTCACTCTGGATCTCTTTGTTAGCTTGTTCGCCATGCACCAGGCGCCGGCTGTCCGGAATCAGGTCGCCGGGGTCCCGGAACCCACATTTCATAGAGGAGATGTCCTTGAAACTTAGTGTCAGCTTCAGTTAAACTCACGAGCATTTGTAATTGCAGACTGCCATCGTGGATTAAGCGGTAGCGTCAGGCAGCACCCACAGTGTGAGGGCATTCGGAGCGCTCGGCCCACATAGTCTCCTCTAACAGCAGGAGACCTGCGGGAGATTTTGTAGCCACAGAACTACAAAAGCAGGAAAGGTTGACACGCAGGTGCCAGGAAATAACCTCATTTGTAGACTGTTTGCGTTCTGAGTGGAGGGGGTGAAAAAAAACTGATACTGGATCGCAGCCAAAAATCACTAAATGAACAAAGGCAGAAGTGAACACTTACACAACAGAAGTGATTTAATTCCGAGTTATTCCGTCAGAGTCACAGTAGATCTTCAAATCGAGGCTCACTCCAAATCGAGCATCCCCCCTGGTCTGGAGGGAAAACATCCCAGCTGGGTTTGTCATTGGCGGACGCGGGTGTGGGGCTGGACGCAGGTCAGCAGCCGTCGATTACAGCGAACACTGACAGCCCTTCTTATACGCAGAACTGCTGGTCCTACAGCACTTGTTACAGGCTTGTTCTCGCTTCACTCCAGACTGTACTATGGGGCGCATTAGATGTCATTCTTGGAAGTACTTAAATGCAATTCTTCATAAAAATCTTTTTTACAGGCAAACCAAAACTTCTAAATTTGTAAAATGACCTACTGTAACAGATAAAAAGAAATACAAAATACATTTTGTATAAATGTAGAAAAGAGCTATAAAAAATTTAAATTAAAAATACATTTAAAAAAATACAAAATACAGTTAAAAATATAGGTTTATGTATTTACCGAAAGTATATATGCATTTCTGCATATGTATGCATGAGCTCTGCATACACTGAATGTATATACATATACATCAGTAGAATCACTCAGCTAACTTTCCCCTCGTTCTTCTGACCCAGTGAAACTGGCCAACAGGTGAAACAGGAAGCCATATGTCTGCAGCGATTGGGCCCGAGCACCAGGTCCCCCCACCAAGGGCTCAAATACAAATCTTTCCTGCAGTGCTGGAAACCACACAGAACAACAGACAGCTGGTCTGATCCTGGATACATGGCCAAGCAGCAACACAGCACTATTTACAAAGCAAACTCCAGTAAGCATGGCAGAGACTGGTGTGACCACGCATTCTGGCCAGAGCCTGCTGCAAGCCCCGCGCCTAGTTGGGTGAACGATCAATTTGACGCCATTAATCTTTCATTGTAATATCTAATTATTCATCCTATTTACTTGTCAGGAGTGTGTTGGGTGAGTGTGCCGTGGGGTTCTGCCTCTTAGCAACGCTCGCTGAGCCCTACCTTCTCGCTGGGCCTCGTGGCTTCACCTGCTCAGAGGCAAGTTGGCCCAGGAGCGCCTGTTCCTCGCCCGCTCCTCGCCCGGGGCCGTCCTGGACATCATGATTAATGTACACCCCCCGCCCACCCCACGCACCCCGTCGAGGTGGATCACCCTCCGCTGCCCCGTCCTGAAACAGAAGGTCTGAGATCATGAGTCACATCCAGCCTGTAGAGCGAGGAGCGCGGCTATTTTGGCAGACCTCGTCGGGGTCTGGGTGGAACACTGACAGCTTGTTGAAGATGATGAATGAAAAATGCAGTGCATGGCTAAAGACCCACAGCCCCACAGCCCCACAGACCCACAGCCAAACAGCCCCACAGCCAAACAGCCCCACAGCCAAGGTACTGGCAGCTCTTTCTTATGTTGGTTTTAATCATGAGAACATTTTCATAATATTGCCACTTATTTCTTTTCCCAGTAAACTCTCTTTACTGTGGAGTTATATAATTATATATATAATTATATATATATATATATATATATATATATATATATATATATATATATATATATATATATTCGTAATATAAAATTAGACACACACACATATATATACACACACATACACACACATACATATATATGAAACCAATTTTATATCATAAATAACTGCATGGCTTCTGTTAACACACTTCACAAATGTCTTAATCCGGTGCCAAGTCATTCCTACTAAAGTTTTGTTTGCCGTTTGAAGCTTGCGGGATGTCCCTGGCAGGATGTCCCTTGCCTACAGCAGGCTGGAAGCTGCAGTCATGCGGTGAGCTCCTACATTAAGCGTGCTTGTAAACCACTCTATTTATTTCTGCCCTCACCCTCTTCCTGCCGCTCCGCTTTTGCGTTGCTTTTGTTCTGGAGCTCCTGGTGCCGTTACAGCACGCTGTCCCTCCAGCTGGGAGCACCCCCACTTCTCCCCCAGGGCTTTTCTGTCACTCCCTACGCATGCATCATGTCTGACCTGCCCACAGCTCTTGTGCTAAATGTTACCCGTGGATGAGTACCAGCACTGACAAAATGTGCCTGGAACGTCGCCTAACCAAGAGCCGCACCAGTTAGTAATAAATAATATAACAAATCCAACATTCCGATCTATTCAAAATTTTGCTCTGTTCTGTTGTGTTCCGTGAGAAGTCTATAATATTCAAGCCATAAAGAGTTAAAGGCACAGACTGTGTCAAAGGTGACGTTCAAAAAAGACAAAACTACAGACAGGAACCAAACAGCCAAAAACAAACTTTCAGTTAACTGATTGATGAAATCTAGGCCTCAGCAGTAGACAAGCTTGCATTCTCCCAAAACAAGAGCCGCAAATCTCAACTTTCTTTGGCCGGCTGTTGACACAGCAGATGTCGGCTCTCCACATAAGAACATCTGAGGCCTCGTGAGCCAATATTTACCCGAACACACAGTAACAAGTTCAAGGCAAGTTCTACATCAGGTGTCCGTCCTACGCATGCAGACTAGTCGATGAAAAACAACAAACCCGCTGTATCGTCCTGGATCTAACGGAGACCGGCACTACGAGGTTGTTGAGGGGGCTTCTATCCGAATTTCCGCTCTTGCTTCAGAGGGATTAGCCTCCTTAGGCGGGAGCTTGTGCACCAGCCAGCCAAAAGCAAACAAACAAGAGAAGAATTTCCATACACACAGCTGCCTGGCCAGCCTGCCTTCCCATAGTTAGCTCTCGGAGTCACGCAGGGCCCAAACCACAAGCTCTCTAAATGAGACATCAGTTCACATGTCTGATTGGCAGAGTACACCTGTATGTAACTTCTGATCTCTGCTCGGTCCTCCCTGCAAAAGCATACATTCCCCGGGCTCATGGAAGGCTTACGTGTATATACACAATCAGCTTGTGTAAAAATACAGGCCTGAAAAGCACGTAATATGTCCCCACATATAAACACACAGAGTCTGGCATTTTCTCAGCAGTAGGGCAACACTAGGCAGTGAAGTCGTACTGCAAACAGCAGAAGGGAAGCAGAGATCAATTTAGCTGCACAAACAATCTTTCATGCAACGAGGCCTACTTATCCATTTATGTCATGGCAGCCCGGCTCTCTGAGCCGACGGAGAGAGAGCGCATGAGAGAGAGAGAGAGAGAGAGAGAGAGAGAGAGAGAGAGAGAGAGAGAGAGAGAGAGAGAGAGAATTAGAGAGTGTGTGAGTAAGAGAGAGAGTGAGTCTGTGTACGCTTCACCACTATCGATCTCACCCAGAGCCATCATTTCACGCGGCTGTAGCGCGGGGGGGGGGGGAAACATGGCTACAAACCTCCCTTGGGTCTTCAAATAACTTCTCTTGGGCAAACATACAAAGGGAGTGCAGTACCTGTGAGCTTTGATGACTCGAGTGATTTTGTTTCTACCATTCAAGTAAATACAAAGTGACACAAAGAGAGGAATCGGACCTTTGTGCGGTGAATGTCTGGGGTTTTTTGCCTGGTTTGGGGCTCAGTTGGGCTCGCTTCATATTCTCTGCTGATTCGAGATATAACGCAAACAAAACAGATACGGTACATCCTCACCTTCCTCCTCCATACGATGATCTGAAGATGCTATTTTCATTTTGTGTTCGATTCGACAGCGTTTACATTTACAGTGTTTACCACATGCGCTTGTCCAGCGGCACTTACAAAAGTACTTTGTTGTCTTCATATCAAACGGGTGCATGTGCGATGCCTGTTAGATCTGTTTAGGCACTTATCCAAAACCAAAACAGACAAGAAAGGCATGATTCAGACTCATCGAACCTCTGATAAACAGCGCATTTAGGAATTCAGAACGCACTCTGATGGTCACTGTCACTGTTCAAATAAACTTGTTGTTCCAAATCTATAAAAGAAAAGCCAAATGAAAGAATCCTTGAAATTACAAGGGGGGGCGGGGGGTTGTAAATGACACCACTGCACAAATCTATAAACTCCACAGTATATGTTTATACAGACAATAACAAATCTTCTGCTATAGTGGTATCTAAATAAAACATTTAGAAATTGGACTATCAGACTACTTGTCTGTGTCCTCAAACCCCAAATGAAAGACTATGAAAGACTCTGCGTTGTGCATTTTCTTCTCTCCAACAAAATGCCTAGCAGTTCTATCCATTCGGATAGAATAATTAATGTAGTGAAGTTAGCCAAATAGTAACGACCAAAACAACTGTGAATAAAGTTCCTGCTTTTATAGTGCTGGGCAGCAGTGAATCTTAAGACTTAGTCTTTAATTTAATCAAAAGGCTCTATTGATAGATACACAGTGCCATCTACTGGCAACATATGAAATTGCAATGTGGCATTTTTCAATGTGATCTGATTATATTTTGCTAAATATAAGTACGCGCAGTACACAGTATATATTATTTTATCTTAGGAAAAATCTGTCATGAATCATATATAAGTATGTGTAGGGGGAAAGGCCCGTATGTTCGGAGGCTGTTGAAAGGCTGTCCATTCTCTGCACTGCCTTTCAATAGAAGTTCGACTGAGTTTGGCGTTTGCTGGCCACATTATGCAGATCTCTTCATTTTGAAAGACAGGGTTAGTAAAATGTGCACAACCTGGAACATGGAGAGGAAGAGAGAGAGATAGAGGTAAAGAGAGAGAGAAAGAGAGAGAGAGGGCCTAAAAGATGAAAAACCTTTTATAATGTTGGTTTAAGACGCAGATAATAAAAAGCAATAATGATTTTAACACAAATAATGATTATACTACTACAAGACATCATTATACGGTTGTTACACACACACACACACACACACGCACACGCACAGAGAGAGTATACGCATGTGTGTGAGCTAACCAAGTCTCTGGATTAGTCACTGACTATTTACTCTGCTCATGAAATTCATGGCTGTGCACTTTACAGGTGCAGGTCTCTTAACACGGTTCCCCATCTCTATGCCAAACTCTTGTTTAAATGTTCGGCAATTCTTTGAGCTTTCCTCCGAACCGAAGCCTCTATTGATTCAGGCATCTTAAGGGAGAGCATGTCAGGATGAGCCATTTAGGGCCTGCCTTTTATGTTGGCCGTGCTGTGAAAGCAGCGTCTGGGCGGCTTGAGCACAGCTCTCTGGGTTTCTTATTGTCCCGGGTTGTTATCCCCCCTGGCCCTAAGCCAGCAGTGAATGAGTGTGAGTGTGTGTGTGAGAGAGTGTATGTATGTGTGTGTGTGTGTGTGTGTGTGTGTGTGTGTGTGTGTGTGTGTGTGTGTGTGTGTGTGTGTGTGTGTGTGTGTGTGCGCGCGCGTGAGAGAGAGCGAGAAAGACTGCTTGTTACATTTCTCTGAATGGCTAATATCTTTCTCAGATTGCCACAGCGTCGCTGGGGGGCCGGGTTCTCCGCTTAGGGAACGGGACCTTCAGGTGTGTGCACGGGTGCAAAACATTCTTCTTTGCTACTTAAGCAGAAAAACAACAAAAATTTGGTGGATTAGGATCCATGCAGGTACTAACAGCCCTGAAGGATGTTTGGCAGGACACTTCACGCTCTCTCGAGACACGAGCAGTCTCCTGATGTCACAACACTTTCAGGGCATGTTCCAACAATAACAGAAAAAAAACCACCACCAACACAGGATACATTATTATATTAAAGGCTCGTCCACATAAATCTCCTAAACACTGTGTAATTAAAGGCCCTCTATACAAACAAAAACATGTCGATTACATTAAAGATATTTGCCCTGAAGGGTCTTGCAGGGAACACTGGTAAGAACATGAACATGAGAGGAGAGACATTTCCTCCTACACCAGCACATGCACTTGAAGCTGAGCTACAGTCCATTATCTTATCTGACGTATGAAAGGTATGCGTTGAACATGCATGATGTATTGCATTGAACTTGCTGGGGTTTATCAGTCTTTGGCTGGTTTGATTTGGACAAACTGTCAATGACACAAGAGTTCAGCTCCAGGTCTGGCGATAACATTGACAGCAGCACCTGGGCTCCTTGAGGAGAGCGATCCCTTGTTCTGAGACGAGCCAGAAACCAGGGCGGTTCAAAGAGGTTCATAATTGATCCCTAGCGAGGGAGCCCCGCTCACGGCAGGCTCCTGGGCCTAACCAAACAAAGCGTCGCACCACTCAGTATGAGGAAGGAGTGTTTCCGTCCGCACGTTTAAGCAGGGCTTGGCTGTTTGAAGACTCTATCGGCAAAAGATTATGTTAACCTTCAGCCAACACTGTCCGCTATACTGCAACGCGCCACTCCTACAGGAAGTCTCGTGTTCTTAACTTTTAAAGCGGGATTTTCACAGGTCACATATGTAAGGCTTCAATAGGCCACCAGGGCATCGGTTTATTCCATTAGCAAGGTTTTTGTTACCTTGGCATACAAGTGGCAAGGGTCCTTCAAGGGCTCCCAGGCAATCCGTTTGAACGCACGGTGGCATCCGAGGAGGACGCCGCTTCGTGTTCCTCTGTTTTGGCAGGAGCGCGTGTCACACACTGCCTGGCAAACGCCGCAATCATCCTTTTCCCATTTACCGCCATTAGTGAGTGCGTGTGTGCGTGAGTGTGTGTGTGTGTGTTAGTTCCACTAGCCGCGCCGCTCTTAGAGAGCCGTCAGGGAGGCATCCCCTCAAGCTTCAACAAGCCCTCATCGTAGCGGAGCATGTGGAAAGCCCTTGTGAAATGCCTGCTAAGTTCTCCTAATAGAGCGCAGGGCCTTATGCGCCTCAACATCGATACAGCCTACCTCAGATTTAAACTCGCTAATTACATTACCGCTCCATCCTATCTGCCTAAAGGCCCTGGAAGGAAAGAAAGCTCACTGAGAGGACTCCAGCTCTATTAAGTACTGTGGATCTCTAATGTTCAGATAGGATAACTGATAAGCAGAGAAAATATACACTCTCTCTCGCTCTCGCTCATATATATCTAAAAAAAAAAAAAAACTGCAGTGCACTGTAGAAAGAAATGGAGACAGTAGATTGTAGTGACATACACAAGGCTCCCAAAGAAACCGGCTGTTTTGGACAGAGATCCTTCACTATGCTTACACATCTGATGGAGAACCTCTGTCCAAAATGCCCTGTTTCTCTGGAAACTTTGCATACTTCACTACAATTTTGAAAATCTCTCTCTCTCTCTCTCTCTCTCTCTCTCTCTCTCTCTCTCTCTCTCTCTCTCTCTTTCTCTCTCTCTCTCGCTCTCTAAATATGTGACAATTCAACCACTATGGAACATTTATCTGCAGCTTATCAATGTATTCTCATTCCATTCTCCAAATAATATGTTGATATCATGATATCTGCCTTTGATAGGACTGACACAGACGCCACAAAAAGCACGGCAGAGCCCTCGAAACCAACTCCACTGTTCATTTCCTAATACCCACACAAGAAAGATGCCTTGGACACATGCCACATAGTGCCCCCCCCCCCCCCCCCCGCACATGCACACTCCGCCCCCACATACCACTCGGCCATCCGTAGAGGAAAACGCGGCCGTATTAAAAGCTAGCCAGGTCCCGGCTCTGGGTCAGCGGCTGTGAGAGGTGCAGTCAGAAGGATGGATTAGTTCCTGGTGAAACCTGATCCAGCATGCCCCGTTTAAGGCACACAGGGCTCGCCAGGTGCAGCCAAGCAAGACCAACAGGAACCTGGCTCTAAGCATCCTAAGTGGGCAATTACAAGTATCTTCCATTAAATAGGATTAAAGACAGCAACAAACAGAAACCAGAACTGCCTGTACTGGGCACTTTCAGAGAAATCGCCACTTCCACTTCTGTCTTCACACGTTCGGATTGGCCGTTCCTGGACAATGCAGGCAAATGGTGCCAGTCAGGTAGAAGTCTTGGAGGTCCACAGTTAACAAAAATGTCACCATGCAGCAAAATACATGAAATTTCAGCCTCCTCAGAAGGCCACTACCAGGTCAATTCTGCCCATTTTACATGCCAGAGTTTAAAAAAAAAAAATCATATTCGAAAGGGGGTCAAGCTCCAAGTCTCTTCTCCACCATGTTTCCTGTCAAAGATTTTACCAAATATCATCCTGGGATACATCTAGTTTGGTGACATTCTTGGGTATTAAGAACATTGCTTAAATTATCCTAAAATAAATGTTAACCTCAGTTATATATACATACATATAAATGCAGTTATATCTACAAATGAAAATGGAAGATGATTTAAAGGGATATAAATAAGGGCTGGGAAATATTCACAATTTCTTGATCAATATTTTTTTATAAATCAGTATGGAAAAGTATTGTAATGTATGGCAGCACTGAAAATGCACACTCATGGTTAAAGATGACTGACAGACCATGAGGGTAACGGTACAGATTAGCAACAGTCTATGGTACAATTGTCTTTATGTATGAGGTGTGCATTTGTACATCATTCAAGAACAGCTTTAAATGTCACTGAGAGAACAGTACCTAGCAGGCACAGACGTCAGGAAATGTGCAGGTGGTGCTGAACATGGAATCTGATCATTAGAGGTGATACAGAACAAAGAAACTTTGGAATAAAAAGTAAAAAAGGATTATGAGTTTGTTTGTTGCAACACATTTCTAGTGAAGGTGTATACGAGGCTCAAATGTTGAAATGGTTTCTGCTTTAATGAGTTTATATTATTACTTTGAGAATAAAATTAGGCCTAATTTAAGTGATAACGTTGTAACAGTACCTCAGTATTGCTGTCTTGCGTGCTTCTTGTCTGGTCTTCCAAAGAAAACAGGGAGAACCTGTGCTTTAAATCCTCCCCAACACACACACACACACACACACACACACACACACACTCAGACATATGCACATACATACATTTTCACCAACTCTCCCTTTCTCCACACATATTCACATGTCAAATTCATAAATATATATATTTTTTAATAGAAGTTAGTTTGCAGTTTTAATGACACCTCTTAGGGAGCATTTTTTATCCAAAAAGCAACCCTGAAAGGCTTAATGTCGGGGGGGGGGGGGGGGGGGTGTGAGTCCACCCTTTTTTATAATATAGAGGTAAGACCTATTGCGAAATCCCTTGCTTCAGTGATCGGTGAGTGTGTCTTGCTGTCCTGCTCAGCAGCCCTTGCCTCCAGGACTGTGCACACAGCTCAGTTTGGGATTTATAGTTGCACTGAAATGTGTCTGAAAATGAGCCACAGTCATCACGTTCTCAATGCCTGTCACCACGCATCGCTTGAAGCACTCCAGCTGAGGCCACTCAAAACTAGCTTGCATATTTTCCACAGAGGTTGCTTGTAACTGTAGCGTCCCTATTTTTGGAACAGGTAGACCTACTGATGGAGGTGCTGCATAGTTATGTCTGGGTGGGATTTTCAATGGAAGCCGGGATAACTGGAGGAATGTTCAGATTAGTCAACCTCTATCATATCTAATTCAACCTGCTGAGTAACTGAAGTGTTGAATTGGCTGTGCTCATTTTAATATCCCTTCAGCCTGCCTATATCAGTTTAGCATATCAGAAGGTCCCAGCGTTTATTCAGAATGTATGCCGCAATATTTTGGATGTACCCCAAACATTGCTAGCATGTCAACAAAGGCTAAATGGTGAGCGAATTCTTTCTTTTCTTAAATATCTGGAAGTCGTGAACTGCCTTTTAGTTACAGAATCATGATTTCAGCTTCATTTCAGATAGTGCCGATTCATCTTTCCACTAGAATAAACAACAATAAAGTTTGTGCTGCCATGGCCTTCCACAACCTCCAGAACTGGAATCTGAAGACTGGAAGGTCTTCCAAACCGCTGAATGGGGGGTAAAGGTCAGAATGTTTCGGAATCCCGGTGGCCTAGATACAAGCTCGCTCTAAGGTTAGTTAGTGGAAGATCCGGTTCTGCTAACTGAAAGTAGAAAAAAAAAACATTTCATGTTAACTGAAAGGATGACAGGACTGTGGCTGACCATCTTCTGACACACAGGTGGGACCTGTCACACCATCTGCCAAAAACATTCTAAAACAGGAGACCATTTATGGCTTTGAGACAGTTGAAGGCACAGTTGCCAATAAATTGAAGTAAATCAAATTTGCATACAAGGTTACACATTTATTTGTGTTGAAATTTCGTTAAGCAGTTTGTTAAATACAATGTAAAATATTAGACATATATCAAACTCCAAACGTATAACTGCTCCAAACATCATTGTAAAATGCATCATTTGGATCACGCTGTTTCGGGAACTGGGTCCTGGATTTTAGGTTTTCATACCACTGGGTTTGTTTACTGTCCTGAAGGGGGAGCTGTTGTCACGTAAAAAGCAATCCAGAAGCCATAACGGCGCTGATAGTATCTACCGCTTGGTAAATGGCTGATGGTAAGAACACGTAAATATTATGCATGTTATGAAATAATGGAAGAATAAAAGAGCAGGTCATGTATATATTCTATGAAATATAGGTCCATTCCTATTTAATCCCATTAATGTGAGAAGTTGTGTGAAAAATGGCTTGTTGCTTGCTTAGACCAATGTTTCCCAGTCCTGGTACTGGTGCAGCCCTGCAGTGCATGTTGGTGTGTTTCCATCTATAAAACCCATTTCTAAGTCATAAGGAGCTTTTTAATTGAACTGAACAAGGTGCAAACAAAGCTGAGTGGGGTGTGTTGGATGCTGGAGATGCTGGGGTCCTCCAGGATAAGCACTGGGAAATGCTGGCCTGGATTATTCTGTAGGGTTATTCTGAAGGGTTATAAATATTGACGGTCATAGCTGCTGAATCACAACCATTGTTTGGTACAACCGCACTGTTCTTTCATTACAAACCCAGTGAGAATGCAATCATGCAAATCCTCTTCATCAGAATAATCCTCGTTATCTGTATATTATTATATTTACCTGATGAATTTCCATCCATGATATGAATTAGCTGGATGATGCATGGATGATGACTGTAGCATTTATATGTCGCTCTGGATAAGTGAATCTGGCAAATGCTACTAATGTAAATATAAATGTAAATAAAACTCGCCATGATCCTGAATTGGATTAAGCAGTTTAGAAGATGAATTAATGAATGAGTGAATAACAAACTGATGATAATGGTTGGTTTTAAAGAAGTAGTGCTTCAAATAGATCACAAGAGAGCACCAGAGAGCTGGGTTAATTTTAAAAAAGCATTGAATAATGATGACAATTCATATATTATGATGTAGGCAGATTGTAGCAGCACACAATTGCTCAGATGTAAAACTACAAAATTACAGTTGTGAACCTTAAGGAATTAACTGAATTTCAATATGAAAGGTTCCTAAAATGTGATCTTAAATGTGACAATTCAGTTCAAGTATAGTAGGACCTGATCAAAAGAGTTCTCGGAAGATGGAAAAATCCCAACGCTGCCCATCTTACATTTGAGAAGGTGTACCTGGACGTTCTACTACATTACTAAGTTGTTTTTTGGTGGGAAGATGTGACAAAAGAACTGAATGTCTTAGTGGATGTGCACAGCATTATGTTTAGAATAAACAAACACTGCATTCACTTCAAATGTGAAACATGGTGGAGGGTGTGTAATGGTGTGGCACAGCTTTTGCATTGCTTTTTGGCGGGCTTAAAGAGTTGAGGGACCAGCGAATTCCAGCAGATATCAGCAAATTCTATAGCAGAATGTCAGGAAATATCTGTGATCTAAAATGTGAAAAGGTCGGTTCCTGCACCATGATAATGATAAACATGAGCAAATCAACAACAGACTGTTGCAAAGAAAACAAACGATGCATTTTATAACGGCCAGTTCAGGTTGCTAATCCTACTGAAATATAAATATTGGGCCGTAATCTGAAGTGGGCCTTTTACACAAGATAACAATCTGGGAAGACCTCCAGGAGCTTGCAGACTTCAAAGTGAAGAAAGAAATACAACCTAACAAACAACCTAAATACCGCAGATGTGAAAGAGCAAAGGAAGCCCCATCTTAAGGCCCCCACCCTCATGGTCCTGCCTACCTCCCCTGCTTCTCTCACCAGTACTACTCCCACATCTCATTGTCAGCAAGCATGGCGTCAACGGACGGAAAGCTCCAGAGCCTGATCTAGCCGTCCACCCAAAAGCACTGCTACGATCAGCTCGCACCCATCTTCACAGACAGTTTCCACATTTCTCACACATTTCAAATTCCCTGTTCCTTGTCCCTAAAAAGACATGCCTAAACTATAACAGACCAATAATCCTGAACGTTAGAAGCTCATTAAATGCCTCGCCCTTCTGGGCCCACAGCAGTTTGTGTACAGAGCCAACAGGTCTGCTAATGATACAGTCAACATGGCTCTACACTTCAAGCTAAAGCATCTCGACAGTACCTAGGTACCCACAAAAACTCCAAATCTAGGCTTTTAACACCATGGTCCCTAAACGTCTACAAGTGAAACTCATTCAGCTGTTTATATCAGATGCCTTCTGTCAGTGGATGACAGATTCCCTGACAGACAGCAGTGGGATGTACCAGTGGTGAGGGCCCTGACACTGAGTGCCAGTGCAGCCCAAGGCTGTGTACTGTCACCCCTTCTCTTTAGTTTTTGTGTCAATGACTGGACCTCTAAGGAACCATCTATGAACCATCTTCTAAAGTTTGCAGGAGCCACCACAGTGGTTGGCCCCATGACCCAGATGATCAATATCAATGACTCTTTGGAGTCACTCGAGTTTCTTCAAGTTTGTGGACACCACTATATTTAGGGTCCTGAGGTAAATAAATGTCTATTGTATATATAATTATGTCCCTCCAGAACTTCTCATATATTGAATTTTTTTTTGCCTCTGTCCTATTATATCTATAATTTAAATAACTTTTATTTGATATTCTTATGTATTTAACTCTAGTTTAGTCTGCATTATGTACTTTCTGTAAATAGTCCAGTGTGTCTGTCTAGAATTACACCAATAAATATTCCTTTTATGAGCAATATACCTGGAAAATAGCACTCCAAAGGGTAGTGCGTTCAGCAGAGCACATCACTCACACGGAACTTCCTGACCTGCAGACCATCTACCACAAGCGGTGCCAGACCAAGGCCAGGAGGATTGTGAAGGACCCCACCCATCCCAACAATAGGCTCTTCTCTCTGTTGAGGTCAGGGAGGCACTCTGAAGAGCAAGACAGAGAGACTGAAGAGAAGCTTCTTCCCACAGGCCAGTCGGGCCCTGAATCAGGGAAACTGATTAACTGTGGGGACCACCACCACCATGTAACATAACTGTATGTGTGTGTGTGTGTGTGTGTGTGTGTATATATATATATTTATTTCAATTACCACCATGTAACATAAAAACTGTAAATATGTCATTTTACAAAATGGAACTGTACATTCTGTACATTGTGTACATATATATACACACAACCATATACATTGTACATTGTGTATATAAACATAATATACATATATTGTACATACATTGTTAATATATTTTGTACATACATAGAATATCTATATTTCTCTATGCACCCCTGTTTTCTTTTTCCTCAGTTTGGACAGAGCACTCTCAACCATTTCACTGCGAGTTATACTGCGTATGACTATGTATGTGACAAATAAACCAAACTTGAAACTTGAAAATAAAATTGATTCCTATTCTGATAGTGAAGCCATCCAAAAAATATATATACATGAACTACTGTTTTCTATAGGAGAATGGACAAAGAAAATCTCCTGACCACTTTGGTGGACCGACCAAAAGCTACAAAACATTTAAAGGTCTCACATACTCACATTGGTCACTTTGAGCCACTCATGCAGAAAACCTGCTTATTCACAAAGTTTTCCTCACAACTGTGTTTTTAAAATGCAGCCACTGAGTCCCCTGTACTCTTGGCAGGCAAAATGTAGGTTGTATTTGACTCTTCAGGGGAAGATGTATATTAAATTCAGTGTAAATTCAGCAAACTATAACGTATGAACTAAACTGGCCGAAAGGCAGCACTCATAATATCGAAAAAAAAAATTTGTCAACGACATCGTCATCCTTTGAAAGAAGTTTGGCTCTCGGGTTCCTTTCGAATCGTTTAATCTCTTTACCTCTCTTTATCTCGTTTTCTCTTTTATTCGTCACTTCCAGGATGCTGTGCTTCTGTAGTGGTTTTACCAGCGTCGTCGTTTCAACATCATTCAGTCTTCATGACACAGTGGGAGGCACAACTTTCAGCACTTACTGTTGGGACAGAAGACCGGTTTTTGTTTTGTTGGGTTTTTTTAATGGTGCAAGGTTATTGTCCGTGTCCATGGCGTAATGAGCGAAAAGGGGACCCTTTTGAAAATAAAAAAAGGAAACATTTATGGTTTGGGACTGATTAGGCGGAGAGGCGAGCTGGCTTACTTTGCTAGCAAGCTAATCCATTAGCTATCTTATCTTAGCTTAGCCCAGCTAACATTACGAGGATGCTTCGCTGGATACGGCAACAGCTGGTAAGTGAGCTCCAGAAAAGCAATTTGTCGTCTTTTAAAAAGGTGGGCTGTCGATAACTAACCGGTAACGGCGTGGTTGTCACTGTTAATGTTTACGTTTTTGTGTAGGTTTTAATTAACCTCACCTCTCAACAACTAGATGTCTTTATGGCTGTGTCGACGCTAGCTAACGTTATCTTAGCTAGCAGAGATATTGAAGCAGACACGCTAGCTCAGTTAGCCTGTTGAGTTTGCTGCGCTGACGTACAGCGCATATTCATTAGTACTTAAGTATTAACCAGTAGACTTCTGACTTGCTACTCGGGAAAGCTTTCTGTGGTGTTTTTTTACGAAATAACACGAACAGATCTGGAGCGGATATAGACGGCTAACTGTTATTGTTGTTGTTGTTTACTAGTACAAATGGTCCCTAGTTAAATACCGAGCTAGCTACCTAATCTTTCTAAAAGTTTTAACATTCACGTCAGAAAGCTAACTAGATAGCAGTAGATAGCTGGGTTAACTAACATTTTGTAAATAGCTGGGTAACTAAGATAAGTTAGATCACTAAATGTCCCAGCTAACTAACAAGTTAGCTAGTTTGAAGTGTGTTTATGCAGCATTCACTGCAATGAGACTAGCTAGCGTTTCGCAAATATGTCTTAACTTTTTTTAGCTGTGGAAAAAGGATGGACAGAATAACTAGGCAAACTAACTTGGTTGAAGAGTAAAGACTCTTCCTTACGAAGTTTCAGTTTGCTGAAGTCTCGCAGTTATAGTTTTCATGGGTAATTTGTCAAGTTTCAGCTACCTTAGGCGTGGCAGGTAGGAAAGATAACCAACGCTTTCTACTCAATTTATACAGGTTATCAGTGTAAAATGGATGCAGAGGGAACCTAACGCTAAATATTTGCTGCAGATTTTTGTACGTTCACGTGAGAAATCTAGATGGGAGTGATTAATAATTATTATAAGTATAGGTTATATTCAATTAAATAAATTGTTCCTCATGATTCATTTATTGACGATTGACTGATTGATTGGTTGATGTGGTAACGCAGGAGAGCGACATGCAGAGAACATTCATGACTGCTCGACTTTAGACCGCATAATGATTTTGTGACATGTACGATAATGTTGGTTTGAATTTCCCATTACTTCCACTCGGGATTCTTTTTCGCTCCTTGGGGGAAAAAAAAAGAATTGAGTAAATTAACTCTGAAACTGCAGAACTCTGAGTGTAAATGGTTGATATAAGCCCCGGGGTGGCGCGTCTTTGTGGAAGACGATCGTTAAAAGAGAGCCTACGTCAGTGGTTCAGTCTATCAGTGTTCAAAACTCCTAATATCAGTAACATTCCTGTCATACTGCCTACAGATCTCCCCCCCCGACGTGGCACACAGATGTGGAATGGCAATGTGTGTGTTCCTTTCTCGGTACACTGATAAATTTGAACAGGCGTCCTATGGTCAGTGCTACAGACTACTAATTGATTGAGTTACCTACCTTCTGGAGTAATATTAATGTCATGTGACCTGTGTGTAGTAAATTCAGTCATTCCCCATGTCTCAACTGCATGTTCCATGTAGTAGTCAGGAAAGTCTATCTATTCCCTTTCTGTTTAATGGTGTGGTAACTTGCTGGCAACAACCGTTGTCCCGTTTCTTTATAAGGATGAGGTGTAACCATTCTTTTTTTTTTTTACCTTATTATACAGATGAAAGTTTGTGGGGAAATAAGATACTTTAGAGGTCTTTTTGCCTACATTCCATTTGCATTCATAATTATATCACATTAAAACTGAGTTGGTATATTACTGCAGGGATTTGGGCTGATCCAGCAGCTTTAAGATGCTTTTTGTTTATTGCCGTGTTCGTTTATCCGTTCATTTGAGTTTCTTTCCTCTCCTTGATCCTCTACTAAAGACCATTCATAATTTAACGCAAATTTTATTTGTGGAAACATGCGCTGCATAGTTTGTTACAATCTAAGATAGATAATTATCGTTAATGTAATTAGTGGTTAATAGAACACACCTGTAAAGCAGGGTGATGAATGTATATTTAAAAGGATGCATTTTGTTCAATCAAATTACCTGGTAGGAACTAACTTTTATACAGTTTAGAGATTGTTTAGAGATTCTGTGATTATCAGAACACATTGATGTGATCACACAATAAAACAGCCTTAACAGCTGCTACAAACTCAAGTTAGCTTGTGTATTAATGTCATGCACTAGGTTGCTTTGTTTTTCTTTGAATGGAAATTTTTGCACTTATTTTGATGACTGGTCTACAATTAATAGAAAGCAGTCAAGTTGTTAGCCCCATGAATATGTGCATGCACTTGTGTTGTTTCACAGGAGGAAACAGTTTTCCTACAGTTTTCCAAGGAACATAATATAAAATAGTAACATGTCTGTATGATGCATAACTTTTCATTATTAAAGGTAGAAATGTGATAAACAATACCCCAAAAGCAGCCTCATTCACTGATTAGACCTAGCCTATAAACAGAACAGAGACAGGCTTATCTGATTTAGGAAACGCATGTATATGCCCAGGCTTTATACAAGGTGTCCACTGAGGAATGAAGCATACATTAAATGTATTTGTTGGGAATACACTCCAATATAAGAGGGTGCCATGATTTTTTTTATTTTTTTAATGGAATGATATCCTTAATCTAAAAGTGCAAAATGTTCTTCCTAGCTGCAAAAGGCAGTTGTTTGATGTTTACAAAATGACCATCTGGAAGACACACAGGATCCAGCTCTACTGGAACACCGAACATTACAAACAGTTCATTCCCAATACCAGAGTACAATAGCTTTGTAGCTTCATGCATGACCAGAACCAGTAAATATTATTGCCAAGTTAAGAATGACATTTACATCTGAGGAGAGAGACTTTTTAGCATCCGTCTTATTTTTGAGAGCAGGTGTTGTATATGTACAATGTAAAGAAATTTAAAACTCAGTACATTTCGTTCCCTTACAGATAGATGTTTCCATAGCATGGATCCACAATTTCTGCCAGTCTAGTCTAGGTCATCAATCATAATACCCAAATTTCTCTCCCTGGCTCGACTAATAGCTGGAGAGGTTAAAGATGAGTTGGAATTTAGGGCTCTATTTTGTACATACATAGAGTATATATATTTATCTTGCATATATACATTTTTCTCTATGCACCCCTGTTTCCTTTCCTCAGTTTGGACAGAGCACTCTCCACCATTTCACTGCGAGTTATACTGTGTATGACTATGTATGTGACGAATAAACCGAACTTGAACTTGAACTTGAACTCTGTAAAAACTCTTATGTCTTTCTTTGACTCTTGTGAAGACAAGACCCTTTCAGAATGTGAAGTGACATTAATCATTATTTGTGTGGTGTTTTTGATGATGGTGTCTGATTTGCAGATATCTAAAATAAATTAACCTTTCTATAAGACATGTTGCTGAAAGCCCATAGTTTTGATGAAATTATATAGGAGGGACATGATGTGTGTTTGAATAGAGTTGGGACTGCCCAGATTAAGGACACCCAATTTGGTTCTTAAATTCTAGGAGCGTGCATGTATACACAGGAAAGTCAAAAGTTGTTTGTAACTTGTCTATGCATGTTGTGTGCTTACAAGACAAACATTTAACCTAAGACCAAATGGGTTTGTTTTACTGAAATTATATATTTATAATGAAATTGTACATGCCCTTATGAGAAAGCTGAGCACAAGATGGCTACCTGTTGCCCAATCCTCTTGTTGTAACTGTATCCCATCACAGCATGCAGCTCTGACTGTCTGAATTCTTGCAACCCTGCTCTAAGAGGTTCTGTCAATTGCTAAGCAAATTGGTAAATCCTGCTCAGTAGCTGGCATATGTTTGCAGTAGCAGAAGCCCACGGTGCTAGCTGCATGCCATTCATTTAGCAACCACGTGAAAATAAACCGAATGTCCTCCAGTGTCAATGGCATATGGAGAAGGGGGAGAACTTTTCTCAGTCATGTGTTAACATTTATGCTACAATGCCCAATACATTGGTTCTTTGCGACTCTTCATACACAATGCGTAGGTTGTAAACAACAGTTGCATACCAGATGTACTATCTGGTTTCTGTTCTAAGAGCTCTTGGATAGTATTGTTTGCGTTGTTCTCATGGTGGTAAAAAACTGGAGTCTTCTCATCACTTCATAGATGTTTGTGTAATTTAGGCTTCAGGCACAGGCATCCTAACCTAACAGGTTTTTGCTGGCAACACTGTTGCTGAAGACTGTGTGTATGAGGCAAGTGCACAGCCCCTATGCAGTTTTACAGACATAGCTGACTTATTCAGACCCAGGTCGAGGATACTGTTGTGTGGTTCTATGGAGGCCTGCTTAGGTCTATATTTTGGGCAAATGTAGACTCAGTAATGGTTTACTGGGGATCCAGGCAATGAAAGCCAGTCAGCCAGGCAGTGCATACAAGCAAGTACGAGAGCTTGTTCAGTGTGGAGGTGAAGTTGCTCAGGGTTGTGGTTGGGGTGGCGAGAACTTGCTCAGCGTGCAGGTGAGGTGGCACTCTGAAATGGATTTACAGTAGTGGCTTAAAGGATTCATGTGTGAGCGCAGTTGTCATGACGATGACGATGCTTTGCATGCCACGGTTTTCCTTCCTCCAAGTTAACTGAACAAATCTGTTTGAATCTGTCCTCTTTCTCACAGACTTTGGTTAGTATCACAAGTTTTGCACAAAAGGATTTTTCCACCGATGTGCAAGCCACTATATTCTGTAAAGAATCATTAGGCTCCAAAAGGCCTTGATCTGCATTCGGTTGAATGATGGCAGAAACAACTCAGCCTTAATTCATAGTCATTTGTTTGAATTAGCAACTTTTATTTATTCAACAACTGAGCTGTTTTGCTGCCTAATCGTTCAATACGAAGCCTATGTCATACAGATAGGAAGCAGCTGCCTTTATTGTGCCTAAGTATAGAACAAATGTGCTGTTCTCTGTGGCAGAGCCCATTCAGATAATATTGTCCTGTTGTATATTCTGCATTATTGCCCATTGGTTTGAAGCTCTATAAGCAGAGGTATAAATGCAGTGGCTGGGCTGGGGTGGGTTGGGGGTGTGCGCAGTGTGTTACATGACTCTTCTGTTAATTTAGTTTATTTAATAAGTCTCCTTGTCCCATTAATTTATTGATTTATCTCATCCTGTATTTCATTATCTTTTTAATGTGTCTCACTTCAGTGCCTTCTTTAAAACCATTTCAAAGCTTTTTAAAAGAGAAATGAGTTCTACTAGGCATGGAAAGCCTGCAGAAGATACAGCAGCTGGTGGAAATGGGAGGCACCTCTGATACTGAAGCCATTGTTTCCTCTTTAATAACCCTGCAGTGGCGTGCGAGCCATGTTGGCAGAGCTTCTACCGGTGCAAACCTCCCCAGAGCCATAGGTAGAAATCTTGGTGGTGTGTTAGCAGTGCAGAAGCATAAATGCCTTGGTGAAGAGGTTTTGTCCCAAGGAACATTTATTTCTAAAGTTTTATCTTGTTTCATTGTGATGTGCATCATAAGCTGATTAAGGTTTTTCTGGATTCAAACAATTTTCTTCATTTAAAGTGAACAAAACAAGAAATGGAATATCCCACCCCTCTCTTAACTGCTTAACTGCATGATTTGAGTCATTCATTATAGCAAAGTGCATAAAGCATGAAGTGATGTCGTAATGCGCATTAGCAATTTAGTAGCAGCCCAGATACCAGAACAAATACCTACTTTTACAAGGATAATCAGTCGCAAGTAATATCTGTCTGTTCCTATGCTCTAGGTACATTTCTAAACAAGTTAGGAAATCTTGTTGTGCCATACAGTTTACCTTTTTTTTCTAGCAGTATGAAATAGCTGGAAATAATTGAAATGGGATGAACTTGAAGTGACTGAGAAGTTCCTGTTGTTCTGCAGTCGGCTTTTGTGTAGTCTTGTAAATAAAGTGTAGGAATATGCAAAACGCATGTGAAAGATGTCCAGCCCTGTTGTGATTTTACTTCCAAGTCACTTGTTCTCATCTTCCTCCATTGTGGTTTTAAACTTAACACTTTTATACTTAAACATTAGTGGTATTAAACTTAACAGTTCCACAGATGAGATCGTTATGCAGTGGCATGCACACACTCCCACTGTTGTCTTTGCTGAAACATTACCTTGTTGAAAGAGTAAGTAATGCCACTGGAAATACTGTATTTCACAGACATGTCCTTTGTGTACAGATTAAGTCTTATGTTTGAGTGTTCCTGAAAGAAAGCTGACTTTCTCTTCACTTTGGTGATGTTTGTGCCCTGTCAGACCAAGTATTTGTTTCCCACTAAATCTAATCTTTTCAGTAAAATTATGCCATTTCCTCAGAGGATCTCGGCGAAGATGTATAAATTACAGGGGTTTTTTTTCTTTCTCTTGAGTCTGACATAAATGCATAATTTTGGAAAAGTTATGGAGATGTCCGCCAAACAGAATAAAATGGAGTAAAAACTGGCCTGAGTGTGCATGCAACACGTGTGCGTGTGTGTGTGCGTGTGTGTGTGCGTGCGTGTGTGCGTGCGTGTGTGTGTGCGTGTGTGTGTGCGTGTGTGTGTGCGTGTGTGTGTGCGTGTGTGTGTGCGTGTGCGTGTGTGTGTGTGTGTGTGTGTGTGCGCACTGCAAACACAAAAGCTCAGTCAGGAGGGCTGTTGTGTTGCCAGCAGGATAGGATGACATGTCTTCCTGGGTCAGTGATTTCCACATAGCAGCAGAAGCCATGTCTATGTGCTTCAGCTACACCACATCTGACTACAGACACCAGTGGCAGGACACTCATTCACTGCAGTCATTTTTTTATACTGCAACAAATATTTCATTATTGTCTCAGCCCAGCAAATATTAATATATAAAGAATAACTAGCGTGCGTGATAAACTCACCACTTATTATATTTGACCCATTCATAAAGGAATACTTCATTGTTGGGCATAATCAAATGAAAGAAAAAGAGGCCTATAATCAATTGTATTGTGATTACCACTGTCACTTGGTATCTCCTGGAGTCTCACTGCTGGAGAACAAAACGAGTTGGCCTGAAACTGAGACGCTTACAGATGACATTGCTGTGTTGACGTCGCAGACCAGGTGACGTTATGAATTGGAAATGGGGGCTAAATGTAATGAGATGTCCATGGTTTCAGTTTTGTAAAGCATGGCGGTGTTACATGCCCTGGATCACAGCCCAAATCTCTGATCATGTTCCATTGAGATTCCCGATTTCAGTATCCTGAAAAGCCAAAAACAATATTAAAACATCCTTTCTGTTTCGAGATGCTATGTAGAAATGGCTATGGGGTCTCTTCACTATCGATCTGGCCATAATTTGCTCAGTGTCCACTCATGGTTTAATTATTCTGGTGAATGCACACTAGTTAAGTCAGGGAAATGTAATTGCATTACAGTCCACTTACAATGCTGGTAGTTGAGCGCATGCATAATGTCACAAGTGCACCAAGATATCACGCCACGTACTGCACAGCATGAGAAAGGATAGAAAAATGTTCCTTTCTTAGAAGTTTAATATGTTCCAGGAATATGATTCCCACCCACTTTATGCCTTGACTGACAAACTGCATCGGGCTCTCAGGGGCTATAAATCAAAAGGCAGAGGCACTAGTGGAATTCAATAGCAAGTGATTGGATAACTCTGAAGTGCTGTGGGTGAGAGCCTATTGTAATTAATTGTTCTGCTGCTCTCAATTAATAATGACTTTTCTCAGACTGGCACACAAGCAGACCCTTTTGTCTGATGCTGATTAGCTCACAGGCTTTTCCTGTGGTAAAGGAGGATACTCATTCCCATTCCTGGGAATCTGCTCTCCTCCAGAGACTGGTTCCATCTCCAGTCCAACACATTTGATCCTAATGTTCAGTTCTTCATTCAAGGCCTTCATTAGGTGGACCAAGTATAGTTCGATTTGAGATTGACCCGAATGACTTCTTCAAGATAATAGATCTCTACTGGAATAATACACTAGTGCCTTTTCATCCCTTTTTTCATCCATTAGCTCTTCATAAACATAATACTGCCAGTATTTTGCTAGTTTGGCAAACCAGGTACCAATTGGAGGCTGAAATGAACTGGTTTGAACTCAACTTTTTGTTTGAGGGTTTTTTTAGATATTAAGTCATCCCATCATCAACAAACTTTTAAAAATGACTAAATTACTAATTACCCTACTGCAATTACATACCACAGGTCTGATTACCATTGTTTGTATTTTTCCTTACAGTCAACAACATGGTTAAGTGTATGTGGTGTGAATCAAGTCTGTCATGTCAGGGAATGGAGTAGCTATTCAGTAGAAACTGTACTTGGGTGAAGCCCAATTTAACAAAACTCCCATTCCTCCTTGTGTAATTCACCCAGCTTCTGCTTTGTCAGGGAGAAAGTTAATTTGACCTTTCCTCTGTATGAGCAAATGGACCGTACACATGTAGCGATGCAGAACTGTAGTCTGTTAAGCTTCAGTACAGGGGTCTCCGATGTTGCATCTTCATCCTCCTTACATGAATGTAATGCTCACCAGTTTAAGTTCATGTGGTCCCTGTCCACTGTAACAAATAAAGTAATTGTCTATTTCTTTTTGTGAATACATCAAATCGACGTCAAATCAACGGCTAAGGAATCTGTCCGGTATCAGATCAATACTGATGATTAACACAAAGCGTATTTGGTTGGCTGGCTGTGGGCACTCACACACTGACCTGTTCGTCTCTTGCAGGGCTTTGACCCTCCCCATCAAAGTGACACCAGGACTGTTTACATTGCAAACCGCTTCCCTCAGCATGGCCATTATATTCCCCAGAGATTTGCAGATAACAGAATCATATCCTCCAAGGTAAGGCTGGGCAGTACCATTTGTGCTTTGATGCGCCGTTGCTCTCCATATAATCTCTGAGCTACAGTTCCGGCACCAATAAACGGCTATAAAACTGTAGCCACTTTAAAGTCATGAGTCTTCCTTCCTGTGGCTATGTCTGATGATGCAGTAAATCACTCATTCAGCTCCGGTTACTTTTCCCTCTGCAGTACACCATATGGAATTTCATTCCCAAGAACCTCTTCGAACAGTTCAGAAGAATAGCCAATTTCTACTTCCTTATCATCTTCCTCGTCCAGGTAAGGGTCCTGGCTTTTCTCTCACTCTCTGAGGGTGGAGGAACTGTTTTTCAAAGGCCCCCCGGACGTTTGGCATATCTCCCACCGTTTGCCCTAGAACAGCATTATCAATATCCCATATGTTCACAGATGCCTGGGCTGTTTTGTGCTGTGCCTCTTGCCAATTCCTTTGTCAAGCTCAAAATAATGTCCCCCCCCCCCCCCCCAGTTGAATTAAATGGGAGTGATTTAAGGTTCCTTTCTCCTGTTGGAGCCTTGCTGCCGTATTACGTTTTGAGACGTCATCTTTAACCTTTGTTTAATCATGGTGGAGCCCTTGAGCGGCTTCCCTCTTTATCAAATGTCTCGCTCTATACTGAGCTGTAGATTCAGGGGCTTTGCCCTTAAAGCTAGTGGTCCATTGCTTTATCTGAGGGTTATGGCTGAATCTTTGAACCAAACCTTCATGTGGTTTATAATGGTTCCGTGAGAATTTCATGTTGTTGCTTATGATACACTTGGAAAACAGTAAGGACTTTAGGACCCGATTAAATGTGTGTGCTATGGTTTATTTCAGTGCGCAGTGAATGTTTGTGCATTTGACACAGTCAGAGAACAATAAATAGGAATTAATGAATAAAGAATTATTCAGAATCTTCACAGCACAAAAAGCTAATTTTTTAGTCTCATCTGATGTGGGATGCTACTATATTGCTGTTTTATTGTGATTCCGTGAATGTATATTTGACGAATAAAATGTGTCAGTGGAGGTTCTCACACACCAATGTTACGGTACCTTTTTTCTGCAGTTAATGATAGACACACCCACTTCCCCTGTGACAAGTGGACTTCCCCTATTTTTTGTTATCACAGTGACTGCCATTAAACAGGTCAGTATTGTTGAAATATATTATTTATTCATTCTTTCATTCATTATTTGTTTTGTCATATCCTTGATTTTGTGGATGTGTTGTCCACATATCCTGTATGTACTTCTCTGGGCAAGTTTTAAGATAAATTGTGTAGTCTTAATCAATTGTGTATTTCTTACAAAAGTATATTATAAGAATATAATTCTTTGACTAATATTGTGCTGTGTACAGATGATATGTTGCATCGCTGTGCTAAAAAGTAGAGCAATGTGAATTCTCGCTGTCTTAAATGCACACCCCACCACTGCAGGGCTATGAGGACTGGCTCAGACACAAAGCAGATAATGAAGTGAATGGGGCCCCTGTGCTCGTGGTGCGCAGCGGCAGCCTGGTGCAGACCCGCTCCAAAAACATACGAGTGAGTTACATCCTCAGTCCTAAACACTAGCAGGTCTCTTAAATGTCGGCTGTATGTATCTCGGTCTCAACACCATTTCGCTAGTGGAGAACTCTCTTTAAACACAGTATGTGTTTTAAAGAGTCAGTTCAGCCAAAGATGCCAACTATGTTAACAGCCTTGGCGCTAGAATGGTGGGTTTCGTGACCCCATACATTTCTTCTCCTTGTTTTCCAAGTTTATTTTTAACAGTGCCTTCTCACTAGGGTTACTCACCCTTCATACCTTTTAATTTTAATTTCAGTGTAGTTGCTGAATAAATTACAATAGTTAGTTAACATGACTTATAAATTATTAAATATTAAGCCTTGCAATTTAAGAACAAAACCACATACAAGGAACAAACTTTTTCTCCTAGGGATTACTCCCCTGAGAGTCCTTCCTTTCTGTTTGCAGGTGGGAGACATCGTAAGAGTAGCCAAAGATGAGACATTCCCCGCAGACCTTGTGCTGCTATCGTCAGACCGAGCAGAGGGCACCTGCCATATCACCACTGCCAGCCTGGACGGCGAGACTAATCTGAAGGTGTGTACCTCCCTCCTCTCT
Source organism: Electrophorus electricus (assembly GCF_041902795.1). Classification (NCBI taxonomy): domain Eukaryota; kingdom Metazoa; phylum Chordata; class Actinopteri; order Gymnotiformes; family Gymnotidae; genus Electrophorus; species Electrophorus electricus. The sequence continues at coordinate 6,701,695 of NC_137522.1, forward strand.
CCTGCCCTACTGCAGGGAATCACAGTTCCTTAACAGGCTTTCCCCTGCCTCTCTGGCCCACAGATCCTTTCTTATAATTGAATTTAAAGTTTCTAATTATTTCATTTTGATTAGGACTAGGAAGTATATCAGATTTAGCAGTAGATTTGATATTTTTGAAAACTCGGCCTGGAAAAGTCAGTGGCCCAGATTCATGAAACTTGACAGAAACCGCTCTATGAAAAAATGTGACAATATAATTCCTATTCATAAAGTTACCGTGGCGATAATTAGCATAGCAGTGTCAATTTGCCACTGTGATCATTTCACCTGTATCCTAGGTATAAGACAGTCAAAAGTAACATGTAAATAACACCATACATATTAAAGACCCGCATCTAAATGACTGACTAACCCCTGTCGTGAGACCAGTGCTAAGATGAAAACTGCCAGTTACATAAATATGTAATGTATTTGTAACTAGGGCTACACCTAACAATTATTTTGTTAGTCTAATGATTATTTTTCGGGTTAGTTGGTTAATCCAGTTATTCTAAAGATTATTTAAAAAAAACTTCTCATTAATATTTCTATCATCTCTTAAACACAAATTAACCAGAAACAAAGTGTGACAAGGGCAAACATGATGCAAGTTGAGGTTTTCAAACAAAATCGTTGAATGCAACCGAAAGTTTAAAAATAAAATTTTGGGGCCCAGTATGCACTATGCGACTAAAATACATTTTTTGATGATTGTGGATGAGTTTGGTTTTTTTTTTTAAACCCAGAGTGACTGGACGCACTCATCTTGCTTCATAGCTATGCGCCATCGGAAATGATGTAAATCAACGTATTTGTGTAATGACAGTAACGAGTCACCCCAGCAATATTTGTAACTTTCAGCGAGCCAGGAACTGCATGGTTAGGCTCAGGTGATGACTTCAGTACTGCTTCTAAATCATGACAGAGCAGCAAAATGGTCATCTCTTCTCACTCTATATCTGTTTCAAGTTTTTTCCCCTTTGTTGCAAGCGTTCATGGCGTTCTGAGTCACTTTCCTGTTTGTGCCCTCCTACTTTGCAGTTGCAAAGTTTGCCATCATGCTTACTCCAAACAGACCACAAATGTGCCCTTTTTAAGTACAATTATCAGTTACCTAAATGAGCGTATGAGCAGACATTTGTTGAGCACCTGTATATGTGACCAAACATTGTTAGAGAAAAGATCGTCTGATTTACCTCAGCTTCATGCCGGGACATTTCGTGTCAGACAGTTTTTAGGTTTTTTTTTTTGTGGAGCTAAGAATTGCTCCCATCATATGCCAATGAGGACAGAATGCAGTAGCAGCATATCACGCAAACATTAAAATATGCCAGAAAGCCACATTCATTAAATGACATAATAGGTTATTGTGGCATTAATTGCTTTTACCATCATGTGAGTCCTGGTGGCAGGCTGTAGGAGTCTGGCCCCATACGTCATGGTTTTGAGAACAGGGCATCAAAGATGTGGGGAGTGAGTGCGGCAGTGAGAATGGAGGTACGTGATATTGAATGAGAAAAAGATTGCAGATGGAGCTTTAATGTTAAATGTAAACTAAACCTACTCTATTATTGTTTTAAGAGAACATACCAGGTTTAGTACTTTTGCATGAAAAATACAATCTGTTGTGCTGATTTTCAATCAACAGAGTGTTTTGAGATCAAATTACAGTGTGTCAAATATTGCATTTTGGGTATTAAAAAAAAAGAAGAAAGTAATTGATGAAATCTGTACAGGGCTATGATGGCACTGGTGAAAATGCTTTCTCTGTAGTGCCAGTATTTGTTTTTGCTCTCTGTAGAAAAAGCTGCTGCTCTAATTGTTGAAAAGCTGAAACATTTTAAGGTGTTATTTGTTTTCCCCAAGGTTACTTTATTTTGGTCATTATTCCTTATCTGCAAAGAGCTGGTGTGGCTGCAAAGGTTCCACTTATTTAATTAGTTGTTCTCCTTGCACAAACAGTGGATGGAGCCTGCTGCTGTTTGATTGGAGTACAAACCTGCAGCCAGCCTGGCTCTTGATAGATAAAATTTGACACCTCTGATGCATAATATTGCATCCATTATATAGTGCACGGTATCAGTGACACTATACTGAGTAATTCCTGCAAGTGGTTAAATGTTCACGCAGAGTACCGTTCCTTCTGTCTTGCCAAAGCTAGCGTGAATCAGGGTCAGGCAGTGGCTGCAGCCCCTGTGTTTTCTTAGAGTGCTTCCCTGCTGTATGCTAAGTAAGTCGTTCCTGGCGCACAACTCTGCGCCTCCTTGTCCATCTCTCGTGTGTGCCACTCCGTGCAGACTCACTTTGCCGTGCCAGAGACTGCCGTGTCTCAGTCTGTGTCGCGGCTGGAAACCCTGCAGGCCGTGGTGGAGTGCCAGCAGCCCGAGGCCGACTTATACAGGTAACAGGAGCACCCGAGCCCGGCTCAGCATAACACTTCTGCACTCCTCACTGGGAATGTTTATTGCCCAGTCCCTTCTGCTCACCTGAAATGGTGGGGGTTTTTATAGAATAAGACCGGCTGTCAGCAGGTGTGTCATTCTCTTGTTCTGGCCTTTGCTTTGCTCAGCAAAAGTGTCTCCCTCTTCCAGGTTTGTTGGGAGAATAACGGTTACACACCAGGGAGAGGAGATAGTGAGGTAGGTTTGGAAACTTGCACCTGAAAATGGGTTACAAAACTGGAAGTTGAGAAATAGCCTTTATGGGAAGTGGGGTGGTGGGAGATGGATTGGTTTGTTTGGGGTTTTGTTTGTTTGTTTTTGGTTAGTTGTTTTTATTTATATGATTAGTTTTCATTAGATAGAATACCGACCAGATTCTTTTGCTCTCTGATCAGACCTCTAGGTCCAGAAAACCTCTTGCTTCGAGGAGCACGACTGAAAAACACCAAAGAGATTTTTGGTGGGTATCCGCCAATTGGAGTTTCCCTTTGCTTCAGTGGAGTATAGTATTCTTAATATTTGGAGCTGACATGTTTTGTTTGTCTTTGTGTTCCTCCTCACGTTCAGGTGTGGCCGTATACACAGGAATGGAATCAAAAATGGCTCTGAATTACAAGTGCAAGTCACAAAAGCGCTCAGCGGTAGAAAAGTATGTGAAGGTTTTTTGTATGTTTGTTTTATGGATGTTGCTTGTTGTTGTTGTTGTTGTTTGTGGGCGTTACTTTGCTTTTTCAGTGGTGAATTTGGTCATTCCTCCATTCCACTTTATTTGTTACAAGGGCCTAACAAGCATTTAATCTCTCATCTTCCCAGGTCAATGAATACGTTTCTTATCATCTATTTGGGCATCCTGCTTTTCGAAGCCATCCTCAGCACCATTTTAAAGTACACCTGGCAGGCAGAGGCCAAGTGGGACGAGCCCTTCTACAACGAGAAGTCTGAGGTGGAACGCAACAGCAGCAAAGTAAGAAGCACTCACTCCCCACTGTGCCCGCGCTGGCCCCGGCCACTTTGTTTGTTAGGGTGGTAGACATGTGAGCTTAATATACAGGAATGCAGAGTGGCTCCTAATGGGTGGTCTTGTTTTATTGACACTGTTAAGTGGTAGTTTTTAGTGGTGTTAAGTTTTTAGTTTTGTTTTGGGGGTTTTTTTCGGCTTGTAACACAACCCCTCACCCTCAGCCCCTGATATTGAAGGTGTGGTCCAAATGAATGTAAAAGCACATTTCTGGTGTATGTAGAAAACACTCACATGTGCTAACGATAGCATACCAAGTGGCAGTATGGGGGCAGTAGAGTGAGTAGGGTTTTTTTTGTTTTCTTTTTCTTTTTGAGAGGGCAGTCCTTGTAAGTGTGGGTGCTTGTAATTTGTATTTTCTGAAATATGATTAGCTTGAGATGCATTTTACTTCTGCCACGTCATCACCTACAGCAACAGAGCTGTGGACGTGACTGCAAAGATTTTGATAAGACGGCTGGAAAAAAAGGAAATGTGTGTTGGGGAGAGGTGGCTTGTCTGCCTGCATGCTACCTTCTTCCATTCAGCATTACTGTCATCTGCTGCCGTCATACTTCACCTCATGTTTATTTGAGTACACCTCAAGTAAGTGTGTGTGTGTGTGTGTGTGTGTGTGTGTGTGTGTGTGTGTGTGTGTGTGTGTGTGTGTGTGTGTGTTTATTTCTCAGATTCTGAAGTTTATCTCTGACTTCCTGGCCTTTCTGGTCCTCTACAATTTCATCATCCCAATTTCACTTTATGTCACCGTGGAGATGCAAAAGTTCTTAGGCTCTTTCTTCATTGGCTGGGACCTGGACCTGTACCATGAGGAGAGTGACCAAAGGGCCCAAGTCAACACCTCAGACCTCAATGAAGAGCTGGGACAGGTGTGTGCGTGTGTGAGAGAGAGAGAGGTGGTGGTGGTGTTTGTAAGGTATCGTTTCCATGTAACTAAGCTGTCTCTGATGAACTAAGAAACCTGCTGAATAACTTCTGTTGTGCTGTAGGTGGAGTATGTCTTTACTGACAAGACGGGCACTTTGACTGAAAATGAGATGCAATTCCGGGAGTGCTCCATCAACGGCATCAAATATCAGGAGATCAACGGCAAGCTTGTCCCTGAGGGAATGACTGAAGACACTCCAGACAGCTCTGCTCCTCACCTGGTGAGATCCAACGTTCGTGATAGACAGAGATGCTGAAGAAGGGAAAATCAGAACCGCCACAGTCCTATTCTTCTTCTACCAGGGTGTAGAGTAATGATGACAGTGTTCTTGTTTCGTCTGTTTGTCACACACGTGTGTCTCAGAGCAGGGAAGAGGAGCTGTTCCTGAAGGCCGTATCACTGTGCCACACGGTACAGATCAGCTATGATCAGCCAGACGGCCTTGGTGACCCCTTTTCCCACGCCAACGGCTTCACATCGCAGATGGAGTACTATGCGTCCTCTCCTGACGAGAAGGCTCTGTTGGAAGCCACCAAAAGGTAGGAGCTGGACTGCCTTCCACATTTTGCAGCAGAAATATATTTGCTTTAATTTGTTCAACATTTTGCTTTTTAAGTTAACATATTTGTAACCTATTATGGCTTTTCATGAGAAAACCTGTGCTTTTGTCATTTTACTGCAGGATGGGTGTGACTTTCACAGGAATCAGTGGAGAAAACATGGAGGTCAAAACATTTGGGAAATCAGAAAAGTGAGACTTGGTTTTTATTTTTCTTTGGGGTGGGGTGGTCCAGCAAGTTGGCTCTGGTACTGATTATTGGTGGTCTACTCTTCACTTTTATCTGGCCTCACTGACAGGTATAAACTCCTTCATGTGTTGGAGTTTGATCCAAACCGACGGCGGATGAGTGTAATACTGCAGAATCCATCAGGTGGGTGCCTAATACTACTCTCATGCTTGTTACAACTAGCATGACATTGAAGAGTTTGTTAATGGAGCAGAAATCACTTAGCTAATGACCTGCTGTTTGACAGGGGAGAGGGTATTGTTCACTAAAGGGGCAGAGTCTGCTGTCCTTCCCTACGCTAAGAGTGGAGAGATTGAGAAGACCAGGGTGCACGTGGACGAGTTTGCTCTGGTAAGAGACAAGCTGGTTACTGCGGTCTGGGCAGAGGAACTTGAAGTGCAAGCATCCACAGGAAATCCCAAGAAAATCAACATGCCTATGGAGATGATTAGGCAGGAAGGACATACCTTTATGTGTGGCACGTGCAATCAGACAGATGTGCTGTACTCCCTACCACAGAATTGAGTCTTACTGCCCAGTGCCTTGGGTAGAGTATTCATCTTTCAAAGGGCACCCTCCACCTGAGTGTCTTTCCCTATATTACACTGGTGCCATGACCACCGGGCAGTTCTCCACGCATGCCCACTGCTTTTAGGGCCGGTCCTTGAAGGTCACAGGGAGCTTGACATTAGCCCACTCGCAGGCTTGTATGCAGATGACCCAGTTCACCCACAGTTTTTCACACACAGACACACACAAACAACTTTTCACTCAGCAATCCTTTATAACATCATACTAAAGAACAGTACTGATAATGATAAAATCTTGGAACAATCCTCAGTGATATTGGTTTCCTCTCAGTAAATGGTCTCTCTTATCTTCAGACTACATTTCCGTAGTAATGCAGATTCATCAAGTTCATGCAGATTAATCTAAGAAAATATCTTCTGTTCCCCATATTTTACCACCTTTTAGGAATTTCATGTGACTATGTAAACAGCTGAGCTGAAACCGCTGATATAGACAGCAGAAAATATAATTTGGTTTTTACTTTCCAGTGTTTGCATGCACTGTTGAAACCACAGGCAGCGATACAGTGGGTTAAGAACACAAAGAAATTATTTAAAAAAAAAATTTTTAAAAACCTGAAACCTCTGTTCTTCCCTTCCTTTCTGGTGTCTTTAGAAGGGCCTGCGGACACTGGTGGTGGCATATAGGCTCTTCAGCACAGAGGAGTATAAGGAGGTGGCGCGTCGGCTCCACGAGGCACGCACCGCCCTGCAGCAGAGAGAGGAGCGGCTTGCCGACACCTTCAGCTTCATCGAGAAGGACCTGGAGGTGCTGGGAGCCACTGGCGTGGAAGACAAGTGAGTCAGCACCCACGCCTCCTGCCAGACTGCTGCTCAGGGCTTCCACCTCACTGCGATCTGCATATGTAGGAGGAAGAGCTGCTCACTCCTATTGGAAAGGTTTCTTATATGTGCCATGTGGGTGAGTGTCTGCCTAATCCAGGATTGGAACCGTGTTGCCCGTCAGATGGCTTTTAGTTAGGATTTGGTGTTGATGACCCAGGCACTTATGTAACAGTTGCTTCTCCTAATGCCACTTTTGTCTCTGTCTGTCTGTCTGTCTATCTGAGCCTGGGATGCACCATTCTCCAGTAACACCAGCCCCATGCTGAATAGCATACAGCAGTCAGATGGAGAGCTTTAAGGGCACTCGGTGTGGCACCATGTAGCACAAGCCTCCAGCCACCACAGCTCTTCAGTCCTTTTGAGTTGGACAAAGTGGAGTCCTGCACCATTCAAACAATTATGCAACCAAGGCTTGGGGGGGGGGGGGTACACAATATCACAGTTAAGGAGGGTTTCCCACACTTATTTCACCTCGATTGATTGATCATGGATGTGTTTGATGGTAAAATGCCAAACTCTGCCATGTCCTCTGAGGCTGGAGTTCAGTGCCTCTGTTGTAAGACTTGCCTTGCCTTAATGCTTTGACACTTTAGCGTTTCTGCATGGTGGATTACTCAGACATTTTGTACTGTGTTGAAGGACTGTTTGTAAACACTGGCACAACGCTGTGTGGTGTAGCTGAATGGGTCCTCCGTGATCTCCCTCTACATCCCTGCTCTCTAAAAACACACTCTTTACAAGCTGTTCATTTGGGGGGGTGTGTGTGTGTGTGTGTGTGTGTGTGTGTGTGTGTGTGTGTGTGTGTGTGTGTGTGTGTGTGTGTGTGTGTGTGTGTGTGTGTGTGTGTGTGTGTGTGTGTGTGTGTGTGTGTGTGTGTGTGAGAGAGCCATATGCCTGGATCTTTGCTCTGTGCTTTCTTAAATCCTCCCTGTGCAGTAGGCCTGCTACAAACACAGCAGCTCTGATCTGCCCCACAGAAAACGTCATCTTGAAAAGAGTCTCTATAGAATGTAGGAAGTCATTAATCCTCCAAGTGCAATCCCTCCCCTGTGCCATTCCCCATTTCCCTATCATAGTGCTCCTGCCCAGTGACAAAGCTCTGTAGCACTGTATGGATATTTGAGCTGCTGTGCGCGGTATAGGAAAGATCAGGGTGTGGAGGAAGCTCTGGCAGTGGGCAGAATTGTTGCTCTGCTTGGATAAGATGCTAGCAGGCATGCCTCAGGGTTTAAGTGCTGTGTTCTGAGTGTGTTTGGTTCTGTAGCTAAACATCATAATATGGCTGCACACTAGTACAAACTCTCTTTTAAGTTAGACATTTCACTGCGAGTTATACCGTGTATGACTATGTACGTGACTAATAAACCGAACTTGAAACTTGAACTTGGACATGATATTAAATAGGAGAAGACTGTGGCTATAACTGTGTGTGTGTGTGTGTGTGTGTGTGTGTGTGTGTGTGTGTGTGTGTGTGTGTGTGTGTGTGTGTGTGTGTGTAGGCTGCAGGAGAAGGTCCAGGAGACAATCGAGGCCCTGCGGCTGGCGGGGATCAAGGTCTGGGTGCTGACGGGTGATAAGCACGAGACGGCGGTCAGTGTGAGTCTGTCCTGCGGCCACTTCCACCGCACCATGAACATCTTAGAGCTCGTGCAGCAGAAGACCGACCACGAGTGTGCCGAACAGCTGCGGAGGCTCTCCCGCCGGTGAGCACACACCACTTCTCCATCTCTCTCTCTCTCTCTCTCTCTCTCTCTCTCTCTCTCTCTCAATTCATTTCAGTGGTGCTTTATTTATTTCTCTCTCTCATTTCTTTATTTCTGAACCCATTGAAATCGTTAGGAGTGAATTTTGCAAAATGGCACACTTCACTAACCTTTCTTCAAGGTTAACATTCCGGCACAATAAATTTGGTTAAATCCGTGGACTGGGGACTACAGGGACGTAGTGCTGCTGTTTTGTATGGGACACATTCCGCTATGACCCTGAGCACATTTAATCCTGCCCTCTCTCTCCCTTTCCCTCTCTCCACTCTTCCCCCCCCCTTTCAGTTCTTCCATTCTGCCTCTCATTCTCTTTCTGCTGTTACATTATTAGATTCCGCTCTGTAATTGGCTGGACCCAAGAGAAACTCAAGACTGCCAGAACCCCTTTTCTCGCATTCTGTCGTTGCTTTCTGTGCCAGTGGCCCCCTGTATATACGGGTCGTGACGGGGGGCTCTAGTGGAGGTGTGGGGGGGGGGTTGTTATGCATGTTGAGGCGTGGTGTATGGCGACTGTTGACTCACCCACCTGCGTGGGGGTGTGTCTGGAGGCAGCACTGCACACATCACCACCCACTGAACCATCGAGCAGTTGTGAAATGTACTAAACAGGGTTTTGCTGCCAAGTAAAGCGGATTGTGATGGCACGGTTGTGTAGGATCAGAGAGGACCATGTGATTCAGCACGGGCTGGTGGTGGACGGGGCCAGTCTGAGTCTGGCTCTCCGTGAGCACGAGAAGCTCTTCATGGAGGTGTGTAAGAACTGCTCCGCCGTGCTCTGCTGCCGGATGGCGCCCCTGCAGAAGGCCAAGGCAAGTTCCAGTGGGTGTGGCTGTATTCCTAAGGGCGGGCTCTGTGGGCGTGGCTGTGTACATGAGTGTGAATAAACTGATGCCCGTAAGCCTGTGCATCATATTGGTGCTGGTGCCACAGGTCACAGTCACTAATGTCGCCAGTCTGGGTTTAATTGCCCTCTACTGCCTTACTGATTCCCCCCACCCCCACCCCCAAAGCTGGGGTTAATGGCAGTTCTGTGTTTGGCAGGTGGTGCGCTTACTTAAGACCTCCCCAGAGAAACCCATTACTCTAGCCATTGGGGATGGCGCCAATGATGTCAGTATGATCCAAGAGGCCCATGTTGGTATAGGTAAGTGCCCTTTTAGGGAAGAAAATGGGACTAATAAATCTCAGAATTAGTGTGTCTAGCGTGAGTCATACAGATTTAGAAATAAATCAAAGGGCTCCGATTAGGATGACCCGAACCGCATTGCAATTCTGCCGGACCCGAGAGGAAACCTGCACAGTTAAAATGTTAATGTGACTTTGACTGGGTTGCCTGTTCTGCCAATCGCACTAACAGAATCTGATTGTGTCCAGGTATCATGGGGAAAGAGGGAAGGCAAGCTGTGCGAAACAGTGACTATGCAATCGCAAGGTTCAGATTCCTTGCCAAATTACTGCTCGTCCACGGCCACTTCTACTACATTCGAATAGCGACTCTAGTGCAGTACTTTTTCTACAAGGTAAGTTAACGAGATGGGGAGAGATTTCAATCATATGTGAGCATTCTGAATAACTGTTGCTTAAAGGGAATCTTTTATTTTTTTGTAGAATGTGTGCTTTATCACACCCCAGTTTTTATACCAGTTCTTCTGTCTGTTTTCACAACAAGTAAGTGTCTTTTTGGTGTATCATTATCTATCGATGTGTTTGTTGGTCTTTCATGGCATTTGACTGTTTTGCACTTTCACCGAATGGTTGTCTGATCTTGTTTCCCTTCCTTCTGTCACCCTCTGTCTAATAGCCATTATTTTCTCCTTAACTTAGTTTGACATGGAAACAGCCTTTCTAGGTGGTTGGACTTAACAGATCGGTCCTTATTTTAAACTATGTGATTGCGTCGGCATTTTAAATATACCAGAATAGTTAACTATAGCACTAAAGACTAAGGAGCACACGCGACTCTGACGTCGCCCTCCCGTAGCCCTGTTGGCAGATGTGTGACGCTCCAGCGCTGACCGTTTGGACTGGGCCGACCCGTTTCTCACCCCTCCTCCTGTATCTCACAGACCCTGTATGACAGCGTGTATCTGACGCTCTACAACATCTGCTTCACCTCCCTCCCCATCCTGGTCTACAGTCTCTTTGAGCAGCTGGTCCACCCACACGTGCTCCACAACAAACCAGCACTTTACCGGTAAACTGCGCGCAACCAACAGGCACCGCTAGCATCGGCTTCTAAAAGGGTTTACTCGATTCATGACCGAGCCAGGAACGTTACCAGGCATTCAGAGAGAGGAAACACTCCGTTTCATTCTAGTGCGGATGCGGCAGAGAGCAAGAAGTGTTTCAGATGTTTCCCATTTTGCCGTTAAATCTAAATGTAGCGAAGACTTTAATTTTAGAGCAAAAGTCATATAAACAGTACAAATGAAGCAGCAGTAAGCCGGCATGGTCTGACCCCCTAATCCTGTCTTCCCATGTTAACAGAGATATCAGTAGGAACGCCATTCTCTCCTTCAAAACCTTCCTGTACTGGACCACACTGGGCTTCTGCCATGCCTTCATTTTCTTTTTTGGCTCTTACATCTTGATGGGAGAGGACACCAGTCTGATGGGAAATGGACAGGTCTGTTTGGTACACTCGTCGTCTCCCCCCCCCACACACACACACCCCCGTGTTCACTCACTCCGCCTGCTGCTTTTACTCACTTCAGATCCTTCTTTCCTTTCCTCACATTCACCCTCAAGCAGCTCTAGCCTGTGCATGTGTTGTGACTACCGGTGAATTAAATGTCCTGTGTCATATTGAGTGAGATCAAGCATGCGAGAAACGGCAGGATTTGGTCCTGCAGCAGGGCTCCAGCCCAGTCCTGTCATGGCCAGTCCTACACTGGCAGAATTACAGCACCTCGAGTAGTTCAGACCCAGCACAGCCAATGCCACTTTTACTTGCATATAAATTAAGCATGCGTAGACAGTTCCGTATTAACGTGCAGAGACACTAGAACCTTTTGTAAAGAATTTGATCGACAGAATGTTGACATTGTGCTTAACCCACCCTAGCAGGCGTTTGCATAACAGTGCCTAGCAATCATGAAGATGTGCCAGCAATGTGCGGACTTGAATTAAAGTCACAGAAAATTGCCCACAAAAATGACAAGAATCCAAAATAAAAAATAGTCAATTGTACTACATAGTGGAGAATCAACTAAAATGCTGTTTGGAATATTTTAAACCTTTAGTGGGTCAGATTGTGAAGGCTCTGTCATAAAGTATACACAACATGTTTGGTGGGAGTGCCTTGCCGCTACAGACAGCCTGTTAGATTTTGTAGTCTTAGTCCAGTGTGAGTGTGGTGTTGTAGATGTCAGCATTTGCTAGTCACACACTCAGAAATCCTCCTTATGGTCACGGCTAATGAGGTGAACTGACTGCCATGACAACCACACAATCACAGCTGCAAACATCAGAGAGGATTTAAACAAAGATTACCACTTCTCTGTATAAATAGTATTACAGACTTCAGACTTGGAGTCCAAATCAAGAGTTTGTTGATGATTTCAGTGTGTTTAAGGATCTCGAGAATGTTGGTGGCTCTACTACAGTAAATAGTGTGAATGGTGTCATAAGTGCCGCGCAACAAAACTAAACACGCATCCTCAAAGAAGCGTCACTCAAGTTCCAAAATATTCCACCATCTTGTGAGGATGTTCACTTGCTTTTACTTCCTGCTTGTTTCATTTTTCTCTCCTTTATTTCTCATTTCTGTGTGTGTGTGTGTGTGTGTTTGTGTGTGTGTGTTTCTCTTTTTTTCTCCGTGCGCTGCATGTTTTCAGATTTTGCGAGCTAACAGGCAGCTGGTAAGACTTGTCTGGATGCATGTCCCCTTTCACAGTGCACAGCTGTTACTGTCCACTGAGCCGGCAAAGTGTCATGTTGATGTAGTAGTTTTCTACCAAAGGGATGAGATAGGACGCCATCTTGGAAAATGTTCCCCCCACTCAGCTTTGCATGGCAGAAAAACAAACACAAAGCATTAGTTTCCGATGTCCTCCCAGTTTTCTCCCAAGTTTAAAACTCAAGCGTCATCTGCTACATCTGTTGTTGTGGCTGAAACGTACTGGAAAGCCTGGAGACGTTGCGCTGACACAGCAGTCGTACAGCATGTTCCCGTCTCTTGAGCTAATCTGGCGCTAGTGCCGGCGTGCTGCTGCCGTTTGCTTTAAGCCTCATTACTGTTGTCTTTGCAGATGTTTGGGAACTGGACTTTCGGTACCTTGGTATTCACCGTGATGGTAATTACTGTGACTTTGAAGGTGAGTAGCCCAGCGTGAGATTAGAGGATCGCCTCAGAGCGGACATGGCAATGGTGTTTCTAACCTTACCTCTGTGTTCCCAGCTGGCCCTGGAGACGCACTTCTGGACGTGGATGAACCACTTTGTGACGTGGGGCTCCATCGCCTTCTACTTCATCTTCTCCTTGTTTTACGGCGGCATCATCTGGTACTGCAGTGACCTTATTCTGCCCGCAAAACCACACAGCACAATGCCACTTCACACAAGCACTTCTGTTAAAATCCCATCCTTCCGTCTGAAGGTCCAGGACATTGTGTTTTCTCCCATGACCTTTACAAACATTCCATACAAAACTGGCCTGTTTGAGGTCAGCGACATTTGTGTGCAGAGAAACCCATGTCAGTTAACAGTACCATCCCAGTTAAATGAAGTCTTCTGTCTGAGGTCACTGGTAGAGCCACACAGTATGTGATTCATTAGTTATTAGTGCGTACTAGCCTCTGTCTTACTGATAACACAGAAGGTTGCTATAATGATCCATCCAACAAACCCAATTTTGGATTGTGTTCTGAGCATCCCGACCAATCCTGGATGTTTCAAATGAGTGGTTGATGTCCAATTTTATGACTTTCAAATAAT